>NC_137878.1:42944767-43194289 GCF_963924005.1 Protomyctophum bolini | reverse complement strand
GCCTCGTTTCTCATCATTTTGGACCGTGGGCTATAGCCCATATCGTACGGCATACTATAGCGCGCCGTTTTTCATCATTTTTGAGGATTTGAAAAAAATGAAAAATGAAAAAAACGGTGGGTTATAGCCCATGTTTTTTGAAATTTTGAAAAAAAAAGTTAGCCTCGTTTCTCATCATTTTGGACCGTGGGCTATAGCCCATATCGTACGGCATACTATAGCGCGCCGTTTTCATCATTTTTGAGGATTTGAAAAAATGAAAAATGAAAAAAAACGGTGGGGTTATAGCCCATGTTTTTTTAAATTTTGAAAAAAAAAGTTAGCCTCGTTTCTCATCATTTTGGACCGTGGGCTATAGCCCACATCGTACGGCATACTATAGCGCGCCGTTTTTCATCATTTTTGAGGATTTGAAAAAAATGACGAAATGACAAAAACGATGGGTTATAGCCCATGTTTTTTGAAATTTTGAAAAAAAAGTTAGCCTCGTTTCTCATCATTTTGGACCGTGGGCTATAGCCCATATCGTACGGCATACTATAGCGCGCAGTTTTTCATCATTTTTTAGTATTTGAAAAAAATGACGAAATGACAAAAACGATGGGTTATAGCCCATGTTTTTTGAAATTTTGAAAAAATAAGTTAGCCTCGTTTCTCATCATTTTGGACCGTGGGCTATAGCCCATATCGTACGGCATACTATAGCGCGCCGTTTTTCATCATTTTTTGAGGATTTGAAAAAAATGACGAAATGACAAAAACGATGGGTTATAGCCCATGTTTTTTGAAATTTTGAAAAAAAAAGTTAGCCTCGTTTCTCATCATTTTGGACCGTGGGCTATAGCCCATATCGTACGGCATACTATAGCGCGCCGTTTTTCATCATTTTTGAGGATTTGAAAAAAATTACGAAATGACAAAAAACGATGGGTTATAGCCCATGTTTTTTGAAAATTTGAAAAAAAAAGTTAGCCTCGTTTCTCATCATTTTGGACCGTGGGCTATAGCCCATATCGTACGGCATACTATAGCGCGCCGTTTTTCATCATTTTTGAGGATTTGAAAAAAATGAAAAATGAAAAAAAACGGTGGGTTATAGCCCATGTTTTTTTAAATTTTGAAAAAAAAAGTTAGCCTCGTTTCTCATCATTTTGGACCGTGGGCTATAGCCCACATCGTACGGCATACTATAGCGCGCCGTTTTTCATCATTTTTGAGGATTTGAAAAAAATGACGAAATGACAAAAACGATGGGTTATAGCCCATGTTTTTTGAAATTTTGAAAAAAAAGTTAGCCTCGTTTCTCATCATTTTGGACCGTGGGCTATAGCCCATATCGTACGGCATACTATGGCATGCCGTTTCTCATCATTTTTGAGGATTTGAAAAAAATTAAAAATGAAAAAAACGGTGGGTTATAGCCCATGTCTTTTGAAATTTTGAAAAAAAAAGTTAGCCTCGTTTCTCATCATTTTGGACCGTGGGCTATAGCCCATATCGTACGGCATACTATGGCACGCCGTTTTTCATCATTTTTGAGGATTTGAAAAAAATGAAAAATGAAAAAAACGGTGGGTTATAGCCCATGTTTTTTGAAATTTTGAAAAAAAAAGTTAGCCTCGTTTCTCATCATTTTGGACCGTGGGCTATAGCCCATATCGTACGGCATACTATGGCACGCCGTTTTTCATCATTTTTGAGGATTTGAAAAAAATGAAAAATGAAAAAAACGGTGGGTTATAGCCCATGTTTTTTGAAATTTTGAAAAAAAAAGTTAGCCTCGTTTCTCAATCATTTTGGACCGTGGGCTATAGCCCATATCGTACGGCATACTATGGCACGCCGTTTTTCATCATTTTTGAGGATTTGAAAAAAATGAAAATGAAAAAAACGGTGGGTTATAGCCCATGTTTTTTGAAATTTTGAAAAAAAAAGTTAGCCTCGTTTCTCATCATTTTGGACCGTGGGCTATAGCCCATATCGTACGGCATACTATGGCACGCCGTTTTTCATCATTTTTGAGGATTTGAAAAAAATTAAAATTATAAAAACGGTGGGTTATAGCCCATGTTTTTTTGAAATTTTGGAAAAAAAAGTTAGCCTCGTTTCTCATCATTTTGGACCGTGGGCTATAGCCCATATCGTACGGCATACTATGGCACGCCGTTTTTCATCATTTTTGAGGATTTGAAAAAAATGAAAAATGAAAAAAACGGTGGGTTATAGCCCATGTTTTTTTAATTTTGAAAAAAAAAGTTAGCCTCGTTTCTCATCATTTTGGACCGTGGGCTATAGCCCATATCGTACGGCATACTATGGCACGCCGTTTTTCATCATTTTTGAGGATTTGAAAAAATTAAAAATGAAAAAAACGGTGGGTTATAGCCCATGTTTTTTGAAATTTTGGAAAAAAAAAGTTAGCCTCGTTTCTCATCATTTTGGACCGTGGGGCTATAGCCCATATCGTACGGCATACTATGGCACGCCGTTTTTCATCATTTTTGAGGATTTGAAAAAAATGAAAAATGAAAAAAACGGTGGGTTATAGCCCATGTTTTTTGAAATTTGAAAAAAAAAGTTAGCCTCGTTTCTCATCATTTTGGACCGTGGGCTATAGCCCATATCGTACGGCATACTATGGCACGCCGTTTTTCATCATTTTTGAGGATTTGAAAAAAATTAAAAATGAAAAAAACGGTGAAGGGTTATAGCCCATGTTTTTTGAAATTTTGAAAAAAAAGTTAGCCTCGTTTCTCATCATTTTGGACCGTGGGCTATAGCCCATATCGTACGGCATACTATGGCACGCCGTTTTTCATCATTTTTGAGGATTTGAAAAAAATGAAAAATGAAAAAACGGTGGGTTATAGCCCATGTTTTTTTAAATTTTGAAAAAAAAAGTTAGCCTCGTTTCTCATCATTTTGGACCGTGGGCTATAGCCCATATCGTACGGCATACTATGGCACGCCGTTTTTCATCATTTTTGAGGATTTGAAAGAAATTAAAAATGAAAAAAACGGTGGGTTATAGCCCATGTTTTTTGAAATTTTGGAAAAAAACAGTTAGCCTCGTTTCTCATCATTTTGGACCGTGGGCTATAGCCCATATCGTACGGCATACTATGGCACGCCGTTTTTCATCATTTTTGAGGATTTGAAAAAAATGAAAAATGAAAAAAACGGTGGGTTATAGCCCATGTTTTTTGAAATTTTGAAAAAAAAAGTATAGCCTCGTTTCTCATCATTTTGGACCGTGGGCTATAGCCCATATCGTACGGCATACTATGGCACGCCGTTTTTCATCATTTTTGAGGATTTGAAAAAAATTAAAAATGAAAAAAACGGTGGGTTATAGCCCATGTCTTTTGAAATTTTGAAAAAAAAAGTTAGCCTCGTTTCTCATCATTTTGGACCGTGGGCTATAGCCCATATCGTACGGCATACTATGGCACGCCGTTTTTCATCATTTTTGAGGATTTGAAAAAAATGAAAAATGAAAAAAACGGTGGGTTATAGCCCATGTTTTTTGAAATTTTGAAAAAAAAAGTTAGCCTCGTTTCTCATCATTTTGGACCGTGGGCTATAGCCCATATCGAACGGCATACTATGGCACGCCGTTTTTCATCATTTTTGAGGATTTGAAAAAAATGAAAAATGAAAAAAAACGGTGGGATTATAGCCCATGTTTTTTTAATTTTGAAAAAAAAAGTTAGCCTCGTTTCTCATCATTTTGGACCGTGGGCTATAGCCCATATCGTACGGCATACTATGGCACGCCGTTTTTCATCATTTTTGAGGATTTGAAAAAAATGAAAAATGAAAAAAACGGTGGGTTATAGCCATGTTTTTTGAAATTTTGAAAAAAAAAGTTAGCCTCGTTTCTCATCATTTTGGACCGTGGGCTATAGCCCATATCGTACGGCATACTATGGCACGCCGTTTTTCATCATTTTTGAGGATTTGAAAAAAATTAAAAATGAAAAAAAACGGTGGGTTATAGCCCATGTTTTTTGAAATTTTGGAAAAAAAAAGTTTAGCCTCGTTTCTCATCATTTTGGACCGTGGGCTATAGCCCATATCGTACGGCATACTATGGCACGCCGTTTTTCATCATTTTTGAGGATTTGAAAAAAATGAAAAATGAAAAAACGGTGGGTTATAGCCCATGTTTTTTGAATTTTGAAAAAAAAAGTTAGCCTCGTTTCTCATCATTTTGGACCGTGGGCTATAGCCCATATCGTACGGCATACTATGGCACGCCGTTTTTCATCATTTTTGAGGATTTGAAAAAAATGAAAAATGAAAAAAACGGTGGGTTATAGCCCATGTTTTTTGAAATTTTGAAAAAAAAAGTTAGCCTCGTTTCTCATCATTTTGGACCGTGGGCTATAGCCCATATCGTACGGCATACTATGGCACGCCGTTTTTCATCATTTTTGAGGATTTGAAAAAAAATGAAAAATGAAAAAAACGGTGGGTTATAGTCATGTTTTTTGAAATTTTGAAAAAAAAAGTTAGCCTCGTTTCTCATCATTTTGGACCGTGGGCTATAGCCCATATCGTACGGCATACTATGGCACGCCGTTTTTCATCATTTTTGAGGATTTGAAAAAAAATGAAAAATGAAAAAAACGGTGGGTTATAGCCCATGTTTTTTGAAATTTTGAAAAAAAAAGTTAGCCTCGTTTCTCATCATTTTGGACCGTGGGCTATAGCCCATATCGTACGGCATACTATGGCACGCCGTTTTTCATCATTTTTGAGGATTTGAAAAAAATTAAAAATGAAAAAAACGGTGGGTTATAGCCCATGTCTTTTGAAATTTTGAAAAAAAAAGTTAGCCTCGTTTCTCATCATTTTGGACCGTGGGCTATAGCCCATATCGTACGGCATACTATGGCACGCCGTTTTTCATCATTTTTGAGGATTTGAAAAAAATTAAAAAATGAAAAAAACGGTGGGTTATAGCCCATGTTTTTTGAAATTTTGGAAAAAAAAGTTAGCCTCGTTTCTCATCATTTTGGACCGTGGGCTATAGCCCATATCGTACGGCATACTATGGCACGCCGCTTTTCATCATTTTTGAGGATTTGAAAAAAAATGAAAAATGAAAAAAACGGTGGGTTATAGCCCATGTTTTTTTTTATTTTGAAAAAAAAAGGTTAGCCTCGTTTCTCATCATTTTGGACCGTGGGCTATAGCCCATATCGTACGGCATACTATGGCACGCCGTTTTTCATCATTTTGAGGATTTGAAAAAAATTAAAAATGAAAAAAACGGTGGGTTATAGCCCATGTTTTTTGAATTTTGGAAAAAAAAGTTAGCCTCGTTCTCATCATTTTGGACCGTGGGCTATAGCCCATATCGTACGGCATACTATGGCACGCCGTTTTTCATCATTTTTGAGGATTTGAAAAAAATTAAAATTAAAAAAACGGTGGGTTATAGCCCATGTTTTTTGAAATTTTGGAAAAAAAAAGTTAGCCTCGTTTCTCATCATTTTGGACCGTGGGCTATAGCCCATATCGTACGGCATACTATGGCACGCCGTTTTTCATCATTTTTGAGGATTTGAAAAAAATGAAAATGAAAAAAACGGTGGGTTATAGCCCATGTTTTTTGAAATTTTGAAAAAAAAAGTTAGCCTCGTTTCTCATCATTTTGGACCGTGGGCTATAGCCCATATCGTACGGCATACTATGGCACGCCGTTTTTCATCATTTTTGAGGATTTGAAAAAAATTAAAAATTAAAAAAACGGTGGGTTATAGCCCATGTTTTTTGAAATTTTGGAAAAAAAAGTTAGCCTCGTTTCTCATCATTTTGGACCGTGGGCTATAGCCCATATCGTACGGCATACTATGGCACGCCGTTTTTCATCATTTTTGAGGATTTGAAAAAAATGAAAAATGAAAAAAACGGTGGGTTATAGCCCATGTTTTTTTAATTTTGAAAAAAAAAGTTAGCCTCGTTTCTCATCATTTTGGACCGTGGGCTATAGCCCATATCGTACGGCATACTATGGCACGCCGTTTTTCATCATTTTTGAGGATTTGAAAGAAATTAAAAATGAAAAAAACGGTGGGTTATAGCCCATGTTTTTTGAAATTTTGGAAAAAAACAGTTAGCCTCGTTTCTCATCATTTTGGACCGTGGGCTATAGCCCATATCGTACGGCATACTATGGCACGCCGTTTTTCATCATTTTTGAGGATTTGAAAAAATGAAAAATGAAAAAAACGGTGGGTTATAGCCCATGTTTTTTGAAATTTTGAAAAAAAAAGTTAGCCTCGTTTCTCATCATTTTGGACCGTGGGCTATAGCCCATATCGTACGGCATACTATGGCATGCCGTTTCTCATCATTTTTGAGGATTTGAAAAAAATTAAAAATGAAAAAAACGGTGGGTTATAGCCCATGTCTTTTGAAATTTTGAAAAAAAAAGTTAGCCTCGTTTCTCATCATTTTGGACCGTGGGCTATAGCCCATATCGTACGGCATACTATGGCACGCCGTTTTTCATCATTTTTGAGGATTTGAAAAAAATGAAAAATGAAAAAAAACGGTGGGTTATAGCCCATGTTTTTTGAAATTTTGAAAAAAAAAGTTAGCCTCGTTTCTCATCATTTTGGACCGTGGGCTATAGCCCATATCGTCGGCATACTATGGCACGCCGTTTTTCATCATTTTTGAGGATTTGAAAAAAATGAAAAATGAAAAAAACGGTGGGTTATAGCCCATGTTTTTTTAAATTTTGAAAAAAAAGTTAGCCTCGTTTCTCATCATTTTGGACCGTGGGCTATAGCCCATATCGTACGGCATACTATGGCACGCCGTTTTTCATCATTTTTGAGGATTTGAAAAAAATGAAAAATGAAAAAAACGGTGGGTTATAGCCCATGTTTTTTGAAATTTTGAAAAAAAAAGTTAGCCTCGTTTCTCATCATTTTGGACCGTGGGCTATAGCCCATATCGTACGGCATACTATGGCACGCCGTTTTTCATCATTTTTGAGGATTTGAAAAAAATTAAAAATTATAAAAACGGTGGGTTATAGCCCATGTTTTTTGAAATTTTGGAAAAAAAAGTTAGCCTCGTTTCTCATCATTTTGGACCGTGGGCTATAGCCCATATCGTACGGCATACTATGGCACGCCGTTTTTCATCATTTTTGAGGATTTGAAAAAAATGAAAAATGAAAAAACGGTGGTTATAGCCCATGTTTTTTTTAATTTTGAAAAAAAAAGTTAGCCTCGTTTCTCATCATTTTGGACCGTGGGCTATAGCCCATATCGTACGGCATACTATGGCACGCCGTTTTTCATCATTTTTGAGGATTTGAAAAAAATTAAAAATGAAAAAAACGGTGGGTTATAGCCCATGTTTTTTGAAATTTTGGAAAAAAAAGTTAGCCTCGTTTCTCATCATTTTGGACCGTGGGCTATAGCCCATATCGTACGGCATACTATGGCACGCCGTTTTTCATCATTTTTGAGGATTTGAAAAAAATGAAAAATGAAAAAAACGGTGGGTTATAGCCATGTTTTTTGAAATTTTGAAAAAAAAAGTTAGCCTCGTTTCTCATCATTTTGGACCGTGGGCTATAGCCCATATCGTACGGCATACTATGGCACGCCGTTTTTCATCATTTTTGAGGATTTGAAAAAAATTAAAAATTAAGAAAACGGTGGGTTATAGCCCATGTTTTTTGAAATTTTGGAAAAAAAAGTTAGCCTCGTTTCTCATCATTTTGGACCGTGGGCTATAGCCCATATCGTACGGCATACTATGGCACGCCGTTTTTCATCATTTTTGAGGATTTGAAAAAATGAAAAATGAAAAAAACGGTGGGTTATAGCCCATGTTTTTTTTAATTTTGAAAAAAAAAGTTAGCCTCGTTTCTCATCATTTTGGACCGTGGGCTATAGCCCATATCGTACGGCATACTATGGCACGCCGTTTTTCATCATTTTTGAGGATTTGAAAGAAATTAAAAATGAAAAAAACGGTGGGTTATAGCCCATGTTTTTTGAAATTTTGGAAAAAAACAGTTAGCCTCGTTTCTCATCATTTTGGACCGTGGGCTTATAGCCCATATCGTACGGCATACTATGGCACGCCGTTTTTTCATCATTTTTGAGGATTTGAAAAAAATGAAAAATGAAAAAAACGGTGGGTTATAGCCCATGTTTTTTGAAATTTTGAAAAAAAAAGTTAGCCTCGTTTCTCATCATTTTGGACCGTGGGCTATAGCCCATATCGTACGGCATACTATGGCACGCCGTTTTTCATCATTTTTGAGGATTTGAAAAAAATGAAAAATGAAAAAAACGGTGGGTTATAGCCCATGTTTTTTGAAATTTTGAAAAAAAAAGTTAGCCTCGTTTCTCATCATTTTGGACCGTGGGCTATAGCCCATATCGTACGGCATACTATGGCACGCCGTTTTTCATCATTTTTGAGGATTTGAAAAAAATTAAAAATGAAAAAAACGGTGGGTTATAGCCCATGTCTTTTGAAATTTTGAAAAAAAAAGTTAGCCTCGTTTCTCATCATTTTGGACCGTGGGCTATAGCCCATATCGTACGGCATACTATGGCACGCCGTTTTTCATCATTTTTGAGGATTTGAAAAAAATTAAAAATGAAAAAAACGGTGGGTTATAGCCCATGTTTTTTGAAATTTTGGAAAAAAAAGTTAGCCTCGTTTCTCATCATTTTGGACCGTGGGCTATAGCCATATCGTACGGCATACTATGGCACGCCGCTTTTCATCATTTTTGAGGATTTGAAAAAAATGAAAAATGAAAAAAACGGTGGGTTATAGCCCATGTTTTTTTTTATTTTGAAAAAAAAAGGTTAGCCTCGTTTCTCATCATTTTGGACCGTGGGCTATAGCCCATATCGTACGGCATACTATGGCACGCCGTTTTTCATCATTTTTGAGGATTTGAAAAAAATTAAAAATGAAAAAAACGGTGGGTTATAGCCCATGTTTTTTGAAATTTTGGAAAAAAAAGTTAGCCTCGTTTCTCATCATTTTGGACCGTGGGCTATAGCCCATATCGTACGGCATACTATGGCACGCCGTTTTTCATCATTTTTGAGGATTTGAAAAAAATTTAAAATTAAAAAAAACGGTGGGTTATAGCCCATGTTTTTTGAAATTTTGGAAAAAAAAGTTAGCCTCGTTTCTCATCATTTTGGACCGTGGGCTATAGCCCATATCGTACGGCATACTATGGCACGCCGTTTTTCATCATTTTTGAGGATTTGAAAAAAATGAAAAATGAAAAAAACGGTGGGTTATAGCCCATGTTTTTTGAAATTTTGAAAAAAAAGTTAGCCTCGTTTCTCATCATTTTGGACCGTGGGCTATAGCCCATATCGTACGGCAATACTATGGCACGCCGTTTTTCATCATTTTTGAGGATTTGAAAAAAATTAAAAATTAAAAAAACGGTGGGTTATAGCCCATGTTTTTTGAAATTTTGGAAAAAAAAAGTTAGCCTCGTTTCTCATCATTTTGGACCGTGGGCTATAGCCCATATCGTACGGCATACTATGGCACGCCGTTTTTCATCATTTTTGAGGATTTGAAAAAAATGAAAAATGAAAAAAACGGTGGGTTATAGCCCATGTTTTTTTTAATTTTGAAAAAAAAAGTTAGCCTCGTTTCTCATCATTTTGGACCGTGGGCTATAGCCCATATCGTACGGCATACTATGGCACGCCGTTTTTCATCATTTTTGAGGATTTGAAAGAAATTAAAAATGAAAAAAACGGTGGGTTATAGCCCATGTTTTTTGAAATTTTGGAAAAAAACAGTTAGCCTCGTTTCTCATCATTTTGGACCGTGGGCTATAGCCCATATCGTACGGCATACTATGGCACGCCGTTTTTCATCATTTTTGAGGATTTGAAAAAAATGAAAAATGAAAAAAACGGTGGGTTATAGCCCATGTTTTTTGAAATTTTGAAAAAAAAAGTTAGCCTCGTTTCTCATCATTTTGGACCGTGGGCTATAGCCCATATCGTACGGCATACTATGGCATGCCGTTTCTCATCATTTTTGAGGATTTGAAAAAAATTAAAAATGAAAAAAACGGTGGGTTATAGCCCATGTCTTTTGAAATTTTGAAAAAAAAAGTTAGCCTCGTTTCTCATCATTTTGGACCGTGGGCTATAGCCCATATCGTACGGCATACTATGGCACGCCGTTTTTCATCATTTTTGAGGATTTGAAAAAAATGAAAAATGAAAAAAACGGTGGGTTATAGCCCATGTTTTTTGAAATTTTGAAAAAAAAAGTTAGCCTCGTTTCTCATCATTTTGGACCGTGGGCTATAGCCCATATCGTACGGCATACTATGGCACGCCGTTTTTCATCATTTTTGAGGATTTGAAAAAAATTAAAAATTAAAAAAACGGTGGGTTATAGCCCATGTTTTTTGAAATTTTGGAAAAAAAAGTTAGCCTCGTTTCTCATCATTTTGGACCGTGGGCTATAGCCCATATCGTACGGCATACTATGGCACGCCGTTTTTCATCATTTTTGAGGATTTGAAAAAAATGAAAAATGAAAAAAACGGTGGGTTATAGCCCATGTTTTTTTTAATTTGAAAAAAAAAGTTAGCCTCGTTTCTCATCATTTTGGACCGTGGGCTATAGCCCATATCGTACGGCATACTATGGCACGCCGTTTTTCATCATTTTTGAGGATTTGAAAGAAATTAAAAATGAAAAAAACGGTGGGTTATAGCCCATGTTTTTTGAAATTTTGGAAAAAAACAGTTAGCCTCGTTTCTCATCATTTTGGACCGTGGGCTATAGCCCATATCGTACGGCATACTATGGCACGCCGTTTTTCATCATTTTTGAGGATTTGAAAAAAATGAAAAATGAAAAAAACGGTGGGTTATAGCCCATGTTTTTGAAATTTTGAAAAAAAAAGTTAGCCTCGTTTCTCATCATTTTGGACCGTGGGCTATAGCCCATATCGTACGGCATACTATGGCATGCCGTTTCTCATCATTTTTGAGGATTTGAAAAAAATTAAAAATGAAAAAAACGGTGGGTTATAGCCCATGTCTTTTGAAATTTTGAAAAAAAAAGTTAGCCTCGTTTCTCATCATTTTGGACCGTGGGCTATAGCCCATATCGTACGGCATACTATGGCACGCCGTTTTTCATCATTTTTGAGGATTTGAAAAAAATGAAAAATGAAAAAAAACGGTGGGTTATAGCCCATGTTTTTTGAAATTTTGAAAAAAAAAGTTAGCCTCGTTTCTCATCATTTTGGACCGTGGGCTATAGCCCATATCGTACGGCATACTATGGCACGCCGTTTTTCATCATTTTTGAGGATTTGAAAAAAATGAAAAATGAAAAAAACGGTGGGTTATAGCCCATGTTTTTTTAAATTTTGAAAAAAAAAGTTAGCCTCGTTTCTCATCATTTTGGACCGTGGGCTATAGCCCATATCGTACGGCATACTATGGCACGCCGTTTTTCATCATTTTTGAGGATTTGAAAAAAATGAAAAATGAAAAAAACGGTGGGTTATAGCCCATGTTTTTTGAAATTTTGAAAAAAAAAGTTAGCCTCGTTTCTCATCATTTTGGACCGTGGGCTATAGCCCATATCGTACGGCATACTATGGCACGCCGTTTTTCATCATTTTTGAGGATTTGAAAAAAATTAAAAATTATAAAAACGGTGGGTTATAGCCCATGTTTTTTGAAATTTTGGAAAAAAAAGTTAGCCTCGTTTCTCATCATTTTGGACCGTGGGCTATAGCCCATATCGTACGGCATACTATGGCACGCCGTTTTTCATCATTTTTGAGGATTTGAAAAAAATGAAAAATGAAAAAAACGGTGGGTTATAGCCCATGTTTTTTTTAATTTTGAAAAAAAAAGTTAGCCTCGTTTCTCATCATTTTGGACCGTGGGCTATAGCCCATATCGTACGGCATACTATGGCACGCCGTTTTTCATCATTTTTGAGGATTTGAAAAAAATTAAAAATGAAAAAAACGGTGGGTTATAGCCCATGTTTTTGAAATTTTGGAAAAAAAAGTTAGCCTCGTTTCTCATCATTTTGGACCGTGGGCTATAGCCCATATCGTACGGCATACTATGGCACGCCGTTTTTCATCATTTTTGAGGATTTGAAAAAAATGAAAAATGAAAAAAACGGTGGGTTATAGCCCATGTTTTTTGAAATTTTGAAAAAAAAAGTTAGCCTCGTTTCTCATCATTTTGGACCGTGGGCTATAGCCCATATCGTACGGCATACTATGGCACGCCGTTTTTCATCATTTTTGAGGATTTGAAAAAAATTAAAAATTAAAAAAACGGTGGGTTATAGCCCATGTTTTTTGAAATTTTGGAAAAAAAAGTTAGCCTCGTTTCTCATCATTTTGGACCGTGGGCTATAGCCCATATCGTACGGCATACTATGGCACGCCGTTTTTCATCATTTTTGAGGATTTGAAAAAAAATGAAAAATGAAAAAAACGGTGGGTTATAGCCCATGTTTTTTTTAATTTTGAAAAAAAAGTTAGCCTCGTTTCTCATCATTTTGGACCGTGGGCTATAGCCCATATCGTACGGCATACTATGGCACGCCGTTTTCATCATTTTTGAGGATTTGAAAGAAATTAAAAATGAAAAAAACGGTGGGTTATAGCCCATGTTTTTTGAAATTTTGGAAAAAAACAGTTAGCCTCGTTTCTCATCATTTTGGACCGTGGGCTATAGCCCATATCGTACGGCATACTATGGCACGCCGTTTTTCATCATTTTTGAGGATTTGAAAAAAATGAAAAATGAAAAAAACGGTGGGTTATAGCCCATGTTTTTTGAAATTTTGAAAAAAAAAGTTAGCCTCGTTTCTCATCATTTTGGACCGTGGGCTATAGCCCATATCGTACGGCATACTATGGCACGCCGTTTTTCATCATTTTTGAGGATTTGAAAAAAATTAAAAATGAAAAAAACGGTGGGTTATAGCCCATGTCTTTTGAAATTTTGAAAAAAAAAGTTAGCCTCGTTTCTCATCATTTTGGACCGTGGGCTATAGCCCATATCGTACGGCATACTATGGCACGCCGTTTTTCATCATTTTTGAGGATTTGAAAAAAATGAAAAATGAAAAAACGGTGGGTTATAGCCCATGTTTTTTGAAATTTTGAAAAAAAAAGTTAGCCTCGTTTCTCATCATTTTGGACCGTGGGCTATAGCCCATATCGAACGGCATACTATGGCACGCCGTTTTTCATCATTTTTGAGGATTTGAAAAAAATGAAAAATGAAAAAAACGGTGGATTATAGCCCATGTTTTTTAAATTTTGAAAAAAAAAGTTAGCCTCGTTTCTCATCATTTTGGACCGTGGGCTATAGCCCATATCGTACGGCATACTATGGCACGCCGTTTTTCATCATTTTTGAGGATTTGAAAAAAATGAAAAATGAAAAAAACGGTGGGTTATAGCCCATGTTTTTTGAAATTTTGAAAAAAAAGTTAGCCTCGTTTCTCATCATTTTGGACCGTGGGCTATAGCCCATATCGTACGGCATACTATGGCACGCCGTTTTTCATCATTTTTGAGGATTTGAAAAAAATTAAAAATTAAAAAAACGGTGGGTTATAGCCCATGTTTTTTGAAATTTTGGAAAAAAAAAGTTAGCCTCGTTTCTCATCATTTTGGGACCGTGGGCTATAGCCCATATCGTACGGCATACTATGGCACGCCGTTTTTCATCATTTTTGAGGATTTGAAAAAAATGAAAAATGAAAAAAACGGTGGGTTATAGCCCATGTTTTTTTTAATTTTGAAAAAAAAAGTTAGCCTCGTTTCTCATCATTTTGGACCGTGGGCTATAGCCCATATCGTACGGCATACTATGGCACGCCGTTTTTCATCATTTTTGAGGATTTGAAAAAAATGAAAAATGAAAAAAACGGTGGGTTATAGCCCATGTTTTTTGAAATTTTGAAAAAAAAAGTTAGCCTCGTTTCTCATCATTTTGGACCGTGGGCTATAGCCCATATCGTACGGCATACTATGGCACGCCGTTTTTCATCATTTTTGAGGATTTGAAAAAAATTAAAAATGAAAAAAACGGTGGGTTATAGCCCATGTCTTTTGAAATTTTGAAAAAAAAAGTTAGCCTCGTTTCTCATCATTTTGGACCGTGGGCTATAGCCCATATCGTACGGCATACTATGGCACGCCGTTTTTCATCATTTTTGAGGATTTGAAAAAAATGAAAAATGAAAAAAACGGTGGGTTATAGCCCATGTTTTTTGAAATTTTGAAAAAAAAAGTTAGCCTCGTTTCTCATCATTTTGGACCGTGGGCTATAGCCCATATCGAACGGCATACTATGGCACGCCGTTTTTCATCATTTTTGAGGATTTGAAAAAAATGAAAAATGAAAAAAACGGTGGGTTATAGCCCATGTTTTTTTAAATTTTGAAAAAAAAAGTTAGCCTCGTTTCTCATCATTTTGGACCGTGGGCTATAGCCCATATCGTACGGCATACTATGGCACGCCGTTTTTCATCATTTTTGAGGATTTGAAAAAAATGAAAAATGAAAAAAACGGTGGGTTATAGCCCATGTTTTTTGAAATTTTGAAAAAAAAGTTAGCCTCGTTTCTCATCATTTTGGACCGTGGGCTATAGCCCATATCGTACGGCATACTATGGCACGCCGTTTTTCATCATTTTTGAGGATTTGAAAAAAATAAAAAATTAAAAAAACGGTGGGTTATAGCCCATGTTTTTTGAAATTTTGGAAAAAAAAAGTTAGCCTCGTTTCTCATCATTTTGGACCGTGGGCTATAGCCCATATCGTACGGCATACTATGGCACGCCGTTTTTCATCATTTTTGAGGATTTGAAAAAAATGAAAAATGAAAAAAACGGTGGGTTATAGCCCATGTTTTTTTTAATTTTGAAAAAAAAAGTTAGCCTCGTTTCTCATCATTTTGGACCGTGGGCTATAGCCCATATCGTACGGCATACTATGGCACGCCGTTTTTCATCATTTTTGAGGATTTGAAAAAAATTAAAAATGAAAAAAACGGTGGGTTATAGCCCATGTTTTTTGAAATTTTGGAAAAAAAAGTTAGCCTCGTTTCTCATCATTTTGGACCGTGGGCTATAGCCCATATCGTACGGCATACTATGGCACGCCGTTTTTCATCATTTTTGAGGATTTGAAAAAAATGAAAAATGAAAAAAACGGTGGGTTATAGCCCATGTTTTTGAAATTTTGAAAAAAAAAGTTAGCCTCGTTTCTCATCATTTTGGACCGTGGGCTATAGCCCATATCGTACGGCATACTATGGCACGCCGTTTTTCATCATTTTTGAGGATTTGAAAAAAATTAAAATGAAAAAAACGGTGGGTTATAGCCCATGTTTTTTGAAATTTTGGAAAAAAAAGTTAGCCTCGTTTCTCATCATTTTGGACCGTGGGCTATAGCCCATATCGTACGGCATACTATGGCACGCCGTTTTTCATCATTTTTGAGGATTGAAAAAAATGAAAATGAAAAAAACGGTGGGTTATAGCCCATGTTTTTTTAATTTTGAAAAAAAAAGTTAGCCTCGTTTCTCATCATTTTGGACCGTGGGCTATAGCCCATATCGTACGGCATACTATGGCACGCCGTTTTTCATCATTTTTGAGGATTTGAAAGAAATTAAAAATGAAAAAAACGGTGGGTTATAGCCCATGTTTTTTGAAATTTTGGAAAAAAACAGTTAGCCTCGTTTCTCATCATTTTGGACCGTGGGCTATAGCCCATATCGTACGGCATACTATGGCACGCCGTTTTTCATCATTTTTGAGGATTTGAAAAAAATGAAAAATGAAAAAAACGGTGGGTTATAGCCCATGTTTTTTGAAATTTTGAAAAAAAAAGTTAGCCTCGTTTCTCATCATTTTGGACCGTGGGCTATAGCCCATATCGTACGGCATACTATGGCACGCCGTTTTTCATCATTTTTGAGGATTTGAAAAAAATTAAAAATGAAAAAAACGGTGGGTTATAGCCCATGTCTTTTGAAATTTTGAAAAAAAAAGTTAGCCTCGTTTCTCATCATTTTGGACCGTGGGCTATAGCCCATATCGTACGGCAGTTTTTCATCATTTTTGAGGATTTGAAAAAAATGAAAAATGAAAAAAACGGTGGGTTATAGCCCATGTTTTTTGAAATTTTGAAAAAAAAAGTTAGCCTCGTTTCTCATCATTTTGGACCGTGGGCTATAGCCCATATCGTACGGCATACTATGGCACGCCGTTTTTCATCATTTTTGAGGATTTGAAAAAAATTAAAATGAAAAAAACGGTGGGTTATAGCCCATGTTTTTTGAAATTTTGGAAAAAAAAAGTTAGCCTCGTTTCTCATCATTTTGGACCGTGGGCTATAGCCCATATCGTACGGCATACTATGGCACGCCGTTTTTCATCATTTTTGAGGATTTGAAAAAAATGAAAAATGAAAAAAACGGTGGGTTATAGCCCATGTTTTTTGAAATTTTGAAAAAAAAAGTTAGCCTCGTTTCTCATCATTTTGGACCGTGGGCTATAGCCCATATCGTACGGCATACTATGGCACGCCGTTTTTCATCATTTTTGAGGATTTGAAAAAAATTAAAAATGAAAAAAACGGTGGGTTATAGCCCATGTCTTTTGAAATTTTGAAAAAAAAAGTTAGCCTCGTTTCTCATCATTTTGGACCGTGGGCTATAGCCCATATCGTACGGCATACTATGGCACGCCGTTTTTCATCATTTTAGGATTTGAAAAAAATGAAAAATGAAAAAAACGGTGGGTTATAGCCCATGTTTTTTGAAATTTTGAAAAAAAAAGTTAGCCTCGTTTCTCATCATTTTGGACCGTGGCTATAGCCCTTATCGTACGGCATACTATGGCACGCCGTTTTTCATCATTTTTGAGGATTTGAAAAAAATTAAAATGAAAAAAAACGGTGGGTTATAGCCCATGTTTTTTGAAATTTTGGAAAAAAAAGTAAGCCTCGTTTCTCATCATTTTGGACCGTGGGCTATAGCCCATATCGTACGGCATACTATGGCACGCCGTTTTTCATCATTTTTGAGGATTTGAAAAAAATGAAAAATGAAAAAAACGGTGGGTTATAGCCCATGTTTTTTGAAATTTTGAAAAAAAAAGTTAGCCTCGTTTCTCATCATTTTGGACCGTGGGCTATAGCCCATATCGTACGGCATACTATGGCACGCCGTTTTTCATCATTTTTGAGGATTTGAAAAAAATTAAAAATGAAAAAAACGGTGGGTTATAGCCCATGTCTTTTGAAATTTTGAAAAAAAAAGTTAGCCTCGTTTCTCATCATTTTGGACCGTGGGCTATAGCCCATATCGTACGGCATACTATGGCACGCCGTTTTTCATCATTTTTGAGGATTTGAAAAAAATGAAAAATGAAAAAAACGGTGGGTTATAGCCCATGTTTTTTGAAATTTTGAAAAAAAAAAGTTAGGCCTCGTTTCTCATCATTTTGGACCGTGGGCTATAGCCCATATCGTACGGCATACTATGGCACGCCGTTTTTCATCATTTTTGAGGATTTGAAAAAAATGAAAAATGAAAAAAACGGTGGGTTATAGCCATGTTTTTTTTTATTTTGAAAAAAAAAGGTTAGCCTCGTTTCTCATCATTTTGGACCGTGGGCTATAGCCCATATCGTACGGCATACTATGGCACGCCGTTTTTCATCATTTTTGAGGATTTGAAAAAAATTAAAATGAAAAAAACGGTGGGTTATAGCCCATGTTTTTGAAATTTTGGAAAAAAAAGTTAGCCTCGTTTCTCATCATTTTGGACCGTGGGCTATAGCCCATATCGTACGGCATACTATGGCACGCCCGTTTTTCATCATTTTTGAGGATTTGAAAAAAATTTAAAATGAAAAAAACGGTGGGTTATAGCCCATGTTTTTTTGAAATTTTGAAAAAAAAGTTAGCCTCGTTTCTCATCATTTTGGACCGTGGGCTATAGCCCATTATCGTACGGCATACTATGGCACGCCGTTTTTCATCATTTTGAGGATTTGAAAAAAAGAAAAATGAAAAAAAACGGTGGGTTATAGCCCATGTTTTTTGAAATTTTGAAAAAAAAAGTTAGCCTCGTTTCTCATCATTTTGGACCGTGGGCTATAGCCCATATCGTACGGCATACTATGGCACGCCGTTTTTCATCATTTTTGAGGATTTGAAAAAAATTAAAATGAAAAAAACGGTGGGTTATAGCCCATGTTTTTTGAAATTTTGGAAAAAAAAGTTAGCCTCGTTTCTCATCATTTTGGACCGTGGGCTATAGCCCATATCGTACGGCATACTATGGCACGCCGTTTTTCATCATTTTTGAGGATTTGAAAAAAATGAAAAATGAAAAAAAACGGTGGGTTATAGCCCATGTTTTTTTAATTTTGAAAAAAAAAGTTAGCCTCGTTTCTCATCATTTGGACCGTGGGCTATAGCCCATATCGTACGGCATACTATGGCACGCCGTTTTTCATCATTTTTTGAGGATTTGAAAGAAATTAAAAATGAAAAAAACGGTGGGTTATAGCCCATGTTTTTTGAAATTTTGGAAAAAACAGTTAGCCTCGTTTCTCATCATTTTGGACCGTGGGCTATAGCCCATATCGTACGGCATACTATGGCACGCCGTTTTTCATCATTTTTGAGGATTTGAAAAAAATGAAAAATGAAAAAAACGGTGGGTTATAGCCCATGTTTTTTGAAATTTTGAAAAAAAAAGTTAGCCTCGTTTCTCATCATTTTGGACCGTGGGCTATAGCCCATATCGTACGGCATACTATGGCACGCCGTTTTTCATCATTTTTGAGGATTTGAAAAAAATTAAAAATTAAAAAAACGGTGGGTTATAGCCCATGTCTTTTGAAATTTTGAAAAAAAAAGTTAGCCTCGTTTCTCATCATTTTGGACCGTGGGCTATAGCCCATATCGTACGGCATACTATGGCACGCCGTTTTTCATCATTTTTGAGGATTTGAAAAAAATGAAAAATGAAAAAAACGGTGGGTTATAGCCCATGTTTTTTGAAATTTTGAAAAAAGAAGTTAGCCTCGTTTCTCATCATTTTGGACCGTGGGCTATAGCCCATATCGTACGGCATACTATGGCACGCCGTTTTTCATCATTTTTGAGGATTTGAAAAAAATGAAAAATGAAAAAAACGGTGGGTTATAGCCCATGTTTTTTGAAATTTTGAAAAAAAAAGTTAGCCTCGTTTCTCATCATTTTGGACCGTGGGCTATAGCCCATATCGTACGGCATACTATGGCACGCCGTTTTTCATCATTTTTGAGGATTTGAAAAAAATGAAAAATGAAAAAAACGGTGGGTTATAGCCCATGTTTTTTGAAATTTTGAAAAAAAAAGTTAGCCTCGTTTCTCATCATTTTGGACCGTGGGCTATAGCCCATATCGTACGGCATACTATGGCACGCCGTTTTTCATCATTTTTGAGGATTTGAAAAAAATGAAAAATGAAAAAAACGGTGGGTTATAGCCCATGTTTTTTGAAATTTTGAAAAAAAAAGTTAGCCTCGTTTCTCATCATTTTGGACCGTGGGCTATAGCCCATATCGTACGGCATACTATGGCACGCCGTTTTTCATCATTTTTGAGGATTTGAAAAAAATTAAAAATGAAAAAAACGGTGGGTTATAGCCCATGTTTTTTGAAATTTTGGAAAAAAAAGTTAGCCTCGTTTCTCATCATTTTGGACCGTGGGCTATAGCCCATATCGTACGGCATACTATGGCACGCCGTTTTTCATCATTTTTGAGGATTTGAAAAAAATTAAAAATTAAAAAAACGGTGGGTTATAGCCCATGTTTTTTGAAATTTTGGAAAAAAAAGTTAGCCTCGTTTCTCATCATTTTGGACCGTGGGCTATAGCCCATATCGTACGGCATACTATGGCACGCCGTTTTTCATCATTTTTGAGGATTTGAAAAAAATGAAAAATGAAAAAAACGGTGGGTTATAGCCCATGTTTTTTTAATTTTGACAAAAAAAGTTAGCCTCGTTTCTCATCATTTTGGACCGTGGGCTATAGCCCATATCGTACGGCATACTATGGCACGCCGTTTTTCATCATTTTTGAGGATTTGAAAAAAATTAAAAATGAAAAAAACGGTGGGTTATAGCCCATGTTTTTTGAAATTTTGGAAAAAAAAGTTAGCCTCGTTTCTCATAATTTTGGACCGTGGGCTATAGCCCATATCGTACGGCATACTATGGCACGCCGTTTTTCATCATTTTTGAGGATTTGAAAAAAATGAAAAATGAAAAAAACGGTGGGTTATAGCCCATGTTTTTTGAAATTTTGAAAAAAAAAGTTAGCCTCGTTTCTCATCATTTTGGACCGTGGGCTATAGCCCATATCGTACGGCATACTATGGCACGCCGTTTTTCATCATTTTTGAGGATTTGAAAAAAATTAAAAATGAAAAAAACGGTGGGTTATAGCCCATGTCTTTTGAAATTTTGAAAAAAAAGTTAGCCTCGTTTCTCATCATTTTGGACCGTGGGCTATAGCCCATATCGTACGGCATACTATGGCACGCCGTTTTTCATCATTTTTGAGGATTTGAAAAAAATTAAAAATGAAAAAAACGGTGGGTTATAGCCCATGTTTTTTGAAATTTTGGAAAAAAAAGTTAGCCTCGTTTCTCATCATTTTGGACCGTGGGCTATAGCCCATATCGTACGGCATACTATGGCACGCCGTTTTTCATCATTTTTGAGGATTTGAAAAAAATTAAAAATGAAAAAAACGGTGGGTTATAGCCCATGTTTTTTGAAATTTTGAAAAAAAAAGTTAGCCTCGTTTCTCATCATTTTGGACCGTGGGCTATAGCCCATATCGTACGGCATACTATGGCACGCCGTTTTTCATCATTTTTGAGGATTTGAAAAAAATTAAAAATTAAAAAAACGGTGGGTTATAGCCCATGTTTTTTGAAATTTTGAAAAAAAAAGTTAGCCTCGTTTCTCATCATTTTGGACCGTGGGCTATAGCCCATATCGTACGGCATACTATGGCACGCCGTTTTTCATCATTTTTGAGGATTTGAAAAAAATGAAAAATGAAAAAAACGGTGGGTTATAGCCCATGTTTTTTGAAATTTTGAAAAAAAAAGTTAGCCTCGTTTCTCATCATTTTGGACCGTGGTCTATAGCCCATATCGTACGGCATACTATGGCACGCCGTTTTTCATCATTTTTGAGGATTTGAAAAAAATGAAAAATGAAAAAAACGGTGGGTTATAGCCCATGTTTTTTGAAATTTTGGAAAAAAAAGTTAGCCTCGTTTCTCATCATTTTGGACCGTGGGCTATAGCCCATATCGTACGGCATACTATGGCACGCCGTTTTTCATCATTTTTGAGGATTTGAAAAAAATGAAAAATGAAAAAAACGGTGGGTTATAGCCCATGTTTTTTGAAATTTTGAAAAAAAAGGTTAGCCTCGTTTCTCATCATTTTGGACCGTGGGCTATAGCCCATATCGTACGGCATACTATGGCACGCCGTTTTTCATCATTTTTGAGGATTTGAAAAAAATTAAAAATTAAAAAAACGGTGGGTTATAGCCCATGTTTTTTGAAATTTTGAAAAAAAAAGTTAGCCTCGTTTCTCATCATTTTGGACCGTGGGCTATAGCCCATATCGTACGGCATACTATGGCACGACGTTTTTCATCATTTTTGAGGATTTGAAAAAAATGAAAAATGAAAAAAACGGTGGGTTATAGCCCATGTTTTTTGAAATTTTGAAAAAAAAAGTTAGCCTCGTTTCTCATCATTTTGGACCGTGGGCTATAGCCCATATCGTACGGCATACTATGGCACGACGTTTTTCATCATTTTTGAGGATTTGAAAAAAATGAAAAATGAAAAAAACGGTGGGTTATAGCCCATGTTTTTTGAAATTTTGAAAAAAAAAGTTAGCCTCGTTTCTCATCATTTTGGACCGTGGGCTATAGCCCATATCGTACGGCATACTATGGCACGCCGTTTTTCATCATTTTTGAGGATTTGAAAAAAATGAAAAATGAAAAAAACGGTGGGTTATAGCCCATGTTTTTTTTTATTTTGAAAAAAAAAGGTTAGCCTCGTTTCTCATCATTTTGGACCGTGGGCTATAGCCCATATCGTACGGCATACTATGGCACGCCGTTTTTCATCATTTTTGAGGATTTGAAAAAAATTAAAAATGAAAAAAACGGTGGGTTATAGCCCATGTTTTTTGAAATTTTGGAAAAAAAAGTTAGCCTCGTTTCTCATCATTTTGGACCGTGGGCTATAGCCCATATCGTACGGCATACTATGGCACGCCGTTTTTCATCATTTTTGAGGATTTGAAAAAAATTAAAAATGAAAAAAACGGTGGGTTATAGCCCATGTTTTTTGAAATTTTGGAAAAAAAAGTTAGCCTCGTTTCTCATCATTTTGGACCGTGGGCTATAGCCCATATCGTACGGCATACTATGGCACGCCGTTTTTCATCATTTTTGAGGATTTGAAAAAAATGAAAAATGAAAAAAACGGTGGGTTATAGCCCATGTTTTTTGAAATTTTGAAAAAAAAAGTTAGCCTCGTTTCTCATCATTTTGGACCGTGGGCTATAGCCCATATCGTACGGCATACTATGGCACGCCGTTTTTCATCATTTTTGAGGATTTGAAAAAAATTAAAAATGAAAAAAACGGTGGGTTATAGCCCATGTTTTTTGAAATTTTGGAAAAAAAAGTTAGCCTCGTTTCTCATCATTTTGGACCGTGGGCTATAGCCCATATCGTACGGCATACTATGGCACGCCGTTTTTCATCATTTTTGAGGATTTGAAAAAAATGAAAAATGAAAAAAACGGTGGGTTATAGCCCATGTTTTTTTTAATTTTGAAAAAAAAAGTTAGCCTCGTTTCTCATCATTTTGGACCGTGGGCTATAGCCCATATCGTACGGCATACTATGGCACGCCGTTTTTCATCATTTTTGAGGATTTGAAAGAAATTAAAAATGAAAAAAACGGTGGGTTATAGCCCATGTTTTTTGAAATTTTGGAAAAAAACAGTTAGCCTCGTTTCTCATCATTTTGGACCGTGGGCTATAGCCCATATCGTACGGCATACTATGGCACGCCGTTTTTCATCATTTTTGAGGATTTGAAAAAAATTAAAAATGAAAAAAACGGTGGGTTATAGCCCATGTTTTTTGAAATTTTGAAAAAAAAAGTTAGCCTCGTTTCTCATCATTTTGGACCGTGGGCTATAGCCCATATCGTACGGCATACTATGGCACGCCGTTTTTCATCATTTTTGAGGATTTGAAAAAAATTAAAAATGAAAAAAACGGTGGGTTATAGCCCATGTCTTTTGAAATTTTGAAAAAAAAAGTTAGCCTCGTTTCTCATCATTTTGGACCGTGGGCTATAGCCCATATCGTACGGCATACTATGGCACGCCGTTTTTCATCATTTTTGAGGATTTGAAAAAAAATGAAAAATGAAAAAAACGGTGGGTTATAGCCCATGTTTTTTGAAATTTTGAAAAAAAAAGTTAGCCTCGTTTCTCATCATTTTGGACCGTGGGCTATAGCCCATATCGTACGGCATACTATGGCACGCCGTTTTTCATCATTTTTGAGGATTTGAAAAAAATGAAAAATGAAAAAAACGGTGGGTTATAGCCCATGTTTTTTGAAATTTTGAAAAAAAAAGTTAGCCTCGTTTCTCATCATTTTGGACCGTGGGCTATAGCCCATATCGTACGGCATACTATGGCACGCCGTTTTTCATCATTTTTGAGGATTTGAAAAAAATGAAAAATGAAAAAAACGGTGGGTTATAGCCCATGTTTTTTGAAATTTTGAAAAAAAAAGTTAGCCTCGTTTCTCATCATTTTGGACCGTGGGCTATAGCCCATATCGTACGGCATACTATGGCACGCCGTTTTTCATCATTTTTGAGGATTTGAAAAAAATGAAAAATGAAAAAAACGGTGGGTTATAGCCCATGTTTTTTGAAATTTTGGAAAAAAAAGTTAGCCTCGTTTCTCATCATTTTGGACCGTGGGCTATAGCCCATATCGTACGGCATACTATGGCACGCCGTTTTTCATCATTTTTGAGGATTTGAAAAAAATTAAAAATTAAAAAAACGGTGGGTTATAGCCCATGTTTTTTGAAATTTTGGAAAAAAAAGTTAGCCTCGTTTCTCATCATTTTGGACCGTGGGCTATAGCCCATATCGTACGGCATACTATGGCACGCCGTTTTTCATCATTTTTGAGGATTTGAAAAAAATGAAAAATGAAAAAAACGGTGGGTTATAGCCCATGTTTTTTTTATTTTGAAAAAAAAAGTTAGCCTCGTTTCTCATCATTTTGGACCGTGGGCTATAGCCCATATCGTACGGCATACTATGGCACGCCGTTTTTCATCATTTTTGAGGATTTGAAAAAAATTAAAAATGAAAAAAACGGTGGGTTATAGCCCATGTTTTTTGAAATTTTGGAAAAAAAAGTTAGCCTCGTTTCTCATCATTTTGGACCGTGGGCTATAGCCCATATCGTACGGCATACTATGGCACGCCGTTTTTCATCATTTTTGAGGATTTGAAAAAAATGAAAAATGAAAAAAAACGGTGGGTTATAGCCCATGTCTTTTGAAATTTTGAAAAAAAAAGTTAGCCTCGTTTCTCATCATTTTGGACCGTGGGCTATAGCCCATATCGTACGGCATACTATGGCACGCCGTTTTTCATCATTTTTGAGGATTTGAAAAAAATTAAAAATGAAAAAAACGGTGGGTTATAGCCCATGTTTTTTGAAATTTTGGAAAAAAAAGTTAGCCTCGTTTCTCATCATTTTGGACCGTGGGCTATAGCCCATATCGTACGGCATACTATGGCACGCCGTTTTTCATCATTTTTGAGGATTTGAAAAAAATGAAAAATGAAAAAAACGGTGGGTTATAGCCCATGTTTTTTGAAATTTTGAAAAAAAAAGTTAGCCTCGTTTCTCATCATTTTGGACCGTGGGCTATAGCCCATATCGTACGGCATACTATGGCACGCCGTTTTTCATCATTTTTGAGGATTTGAAAAAAATTAAAAATTAAAAAAACGGTGGGTTATAGCCCATGTTTTTTGAAATTTTGAAAAAAAAAGTTAGCCTCGTTTCTCATCATTTTGGACCGTGGGCTATAGCCCATATCGTACGGCATACTATGGCACGCCGTTTTTCATCATTTTTGAGGATTTGAAAAAAATGAAAAATGAAAAAAACGGTGGGTTATAGCCCATGTTTTTTGAAATTTTGAAAAAAAAAGTTAGCCTCGTTTCTCATCATTTTGGACCGTGGTCTATAGCCCATATCGTACGGCATACTATGGCACGCCGTTTTTCATCATTTTTGAGGATTTGAAAAAAATGAAAAATGAAAAAAACGGTGGGTTATAGCCCATGTTTTTTGAAATTTTGGAAAAAAAAGTTAGCCTCGTTTCTCATCATTTTGGACCGTGGGCTATAGCCCATATCGTACGGCATACTATGGCACGCCGTTTTTCATCATTTTTGAGGATTTGAAAAAAATGAAAAATGAAAAAAACGGTGGGTTATAGCCCATGTTTTTTGAAATTTTGAAAAAAAAAGTTAGCCTCGTTTCTCATCATTTTGGACCGTGGGCTATAGCCCATATCGTACGGCATAATATGGCACGCCGTTTTTCATCATTTTTGAGGATTTGAAAAAAATTAAAAATTAAAAAAACGGTGGGTTATAGCCCATGTTTTTTGAAATTTTGAAAAAAAAAGTTAGCCTCGTTTCTCATCATTTTGGACCGTGGGCTATAGCCCATATCGTACGGCATACTATGGCACGCCGTTTTTCATCATTTTTGAGGATTTGAAAAAAATGAAAAATGAAAAAAACGGTGGGTTATAGCCCATGTTTTTTGAAATTTTGAAAAAAAAAGTTAGCCTCGTTTCTCATCATTTTGGACCGTGGGCTATAGCCCATATCGTACGGCATACTATGGCACGCCGTTTTTCATCATTTTTGAGGATTTGAAAAAAATGAAAAATGAAAAAAACGGTGGGTTATAGCCCATGTTTTTTGAAATTTTGAAAAAAAAAGTTAGCCTCGTTTCTCATCATTTTGGACCGTGGGCTATAGCCCATATCGTACGGCATACTATGGCACGCCGTTTTTCATCATTTTTGAGGATTTGAAAAAAATTAAAAATTAAAAAAACGGTGGGTTATAGCCCATGTTTTTTGAAATTTTGAAAAAAAAAGTTAGCCTCGTTTCTCATCATTTTGGACCGTGGGCTATAGCCCATATCGTACGGCATACTATGGCACGCCGTTTTTCATCATTTTTGAGGATTTGAAAAAAATGAAAAATAAAAAAAACGGTGGGTTATAGCCCATGTTTTTTGAAATTTTGAAAAAAAAAGTTAGCCTCGTTTCTCATCAGTTTGGACCGTGGGCTATAGCCCATATCGTACGGCATACTATGGCACGCCGTTTTTCATCATTTTTGAGGATTTGAAAAAAATGAAAAATGAAAAAAACGGTGGGTTATAGCCCATGTTTTTTGAAATTTTGAAAAAAAAAGTTAGCCTCGTTTCTCATCATTTTGGACCGTGGGCTATAGCCCATATCGTACGGCATACTATGGCACGCCGTTTTTCATCATTTTTGAGGATTTGAAAAAAATTAAAAATGAAAAAAACGGTGGGTTATAGCCCATGTTTTTTGAAATTTTGGAAAAAAAAGTTAGCCTCGTTTCTCATCATTTTGGACCGTGGGCTATAGCCCATATCGTACGGCATACTATGGCACGCCGTTTTTCATCATTTTTGAGGATTTGAAAAAAATGAAAAATGAAAAAAACGGTGGGTTATAGCCCATGTTTTTTTTTATTTTGAAAAAAAAAGGTTAGCCTCGTTTCTCATCATTTTGGACCGTGGGCTATAGCCCATATCGTACGGCATACTATGGCACGCCGTTTTTCATCATTTTTGAGGATTTGAAAAAAATGAAAAATGAAAAAAACGGTGGGTTATAGCCCATGTTTTTTGAAATTTTGAAAAAAAAAGTTAGCCTCGTTTCTCATCATTTTGGACCGTGGTCTATAGCCCATATCGTACGGCATACTATGGCACGCCGTTTTTCATCATTTTTGAGGATTTGAAAAAAATGAAAAATGAAAAAAACGGTGGGTTATAGCCCATGTTTTTTGAAATTTTGGAAAAAAAAGTTAGCCTCGTTTCTCATCATTTTGGACCGTGGGCTATAGCCCATATCGTACGGCATACTATGGCACGCCGTTTTTCATCATTTTTGAGGATTTGAAAAAAATGAAAAATGAAAAAAACGGTGGGTTATAGCCCATGTTTTTTGAAATTTTGAAAAAAAAAGTTAGCCTCGTTTCTCATCATTTTGGACCGTGGGCTATAGCCCATATCGTACGGCATAATATGGCACGCCGTTTTTCATCATTTTTGAGGATTTGAAAAAAATTAAAAATTAAAAAAACGGTGGGTTATAGCCCATGTTTTTTGAAATTTTGAAAAAAAAAGTTAGCCTCGTTTCTCATCATTTTGGACCGTGGGCTATAGCCCATATCGTACGGCATACTATGGCACGCCGTTTTTCATCATTTTTGAGGATTTGAAAAAAATGAAAAATGAAAAAAACGGTGGGTTATAGCCCATGTTTTTTGAAATTTTGAAAAAAAAAGTTAGCCTCGTTTCTCATCATTTTGGACCGTGGGCTATAGCCCATATCGTACGGCATACTATGGCACGCCGTTTTTCATCATTTTTGAGGATTTGAAAAAAATGAAAAATGAAAAAAACGGTGGGTTATAGCCCATGTTTTTTGAAATTTTGAAAAAAAAAGTTAGCCTCGTTTCTCATCATTTTGGACCGTGGGCTATAGCCCATATCGTACGGCATACTATGGCACGCCGTTTTTCATCATTTTTGAGGATTTGAAAAAAATTAAAAATTAAAAAAACGGTGGGTTATAGCCCATGTTTTTTGAAATTTTGAAAAAAAACGTTAGCCTCGTTTCTCATCATTTTGGACCGTGGGCTATAGCCCATATCGTACGGCATACTATGGCACGCCGTTTTTCATCATTTTTGAGGATTTGAAAAAAATGAAAAATGAAAAAAACGGTGGGTTATAGCCCATGTTTTTTGAAATTTTGAAAAAAAAAGTTAGCCTCGTTTCTCATCATTTTGGACCGTGGGCTATAGCCCATATCGTACGGCATACTATGGCACGCCGTTTTTCATCATTTTTGAGGATTTGAAAAAAATGAAAAATGAAAAAAACGGTGGGTTATAGCCCATGTTTTTTGAAATTTTGAAAAAAAAAGTTAGCCTCGTTTCTCATCATTTTGGACCGTGGGCTATAGCCCATATCGTACGGCATACTATGGCACGCCGTTTTTCATCATTTTTGAGGATTTGAAAAAAATTAAAAATGAAAAAAACGGTGGGTTATAGCCCATGTTTTTTGAAATTTTGGAAAAAAAAGTTAGCCTCGTTTCTCATCATTTTGGACCGTGGGCTATAGCCCATATCGTACGGCATACTATGGCACGCCGTTTTTCATCATTTTTGAGGATTTGAAAAAAATGAAAAATGAAAAAAACGGTGGGTTATAGCCCATGTTTTTTTTTATTTTGAAAAAAAAAGGTTAGCCTCGTTTCTCATCATTTTGGACCGTGGGCTATAGCCCATATCGTACGGCATACTATGGCACGCCGTTTTTCATCATTTTTGAGGATTTGAAAAAAATGAAAAATGAAAAAAACGGTGGGTTATAGCCCATGTTTTTTGAAATTTTGGAAAAAAAAGTTAGCCTCGTTTCTCATCATTTTGGACCGTGGGCTATAGCCCATATCGTACGGCATACTATGGCACGCCGTTTTTCATCATTTTTGAGGATTTGAAAAAAATTAAAAATGAAAAAAACGGTGGGTTATAGCCCATGTTTTTTGAAATTTTGGAAAAAAAAGTTAGCCTCGTTTCTCATCATTTTGGACCGTGGGCTATAGCCCATATCGTACGGCATACTATGGCACGCCGTTTTTCATCATTTTTGAGGATTTGAAAAAAATGAAAAATGAAAAAAACGGTGGGTTATAGCCCATGTTTTTTGAAATTTTGAAAAAAAAAGTTAGCCTCGTTTCTCATCATTTTGGACCGTGGGCTATAGCCCATATCGTACGGCATACTATGGCACGCCGTTTTTCATCATTTTTGAGGATTTGAAAGAAATTAAAAATGAAAAAAACGGTGGGTTATAGCCCATGTTTTTTGAAATTTTGGAAAAAAACAGTTAGCCTCGTTTCTCATCATTTTGGACGGTGGGCTATAGCCCATATCGTACGGCATACTATGGCACGCCGTTTTTCATCATTTTTGAGGATTTGAAAAAAATGAAAAATGAAAAAAACGGTGGGTTATAGCCCATGTTTTTTGAAATTTTGAAAAAAAAAGTTAGCCTCGTTTCTCATAATTTTGGACCGTGGGCTATAGCCCATATCGTACGGCATACTATGGCACGCCGTTTTTCATCATTTTTGAGGATTTGAAAAAAATTAAAAATGAAAAAAACGGTGGGTTATAGCCCATGTCTTTTGAAATTTTGAAAAAAAAAGTTAGCCTCGTTTCTCATCATTTTGGACCGTGGGCTATAGCCCATATCGTACGGCATACTATGGCACGCCGTTTTTCATCATTTTTGAGGATTTGAAAAAAATGAAAAATGAAAAAAACGGTGGGTTATAGCCCATGTTTTTTGAAATTTTGGAAAAAAAAGTTAGCCTCGTTTCTCATCATTTTGGACCGTGGGCTATAGCCCATATCGTACGGCATACTATGGCACGCCGTTTTTCATCATTTTTGAGGATTTGAAAAAAATGAAAAATGAAAAAAACGGTGGGTTATAGCCCATGTTTTTTTAAATTTTGAAAAAAAAAGTTAGCCTCGTTTCTCATCATTTTGGACCGTGGGCTATAGCCCATATCGTACGGCATACTATGGCACGCCGTTTTTCATCATTTTTGAGGATTTGAAAAAAATGAAAAATGAAAAAAACGGTGGGTTATAGCCCATGTTTTTTGAAATTTTGGAAAAAAAAGTTAGCCTCGTTTCTCATCATTTTGGACCGTGGGCTATAGCCCATATCGTACGGCATACTATGGCACGCCGTTTTTCATCATTTTTGAGGATTTGAAAAAAATGAAAAATGAAAAAAACGGTGGGTTATAGCCCATGTTTTTTGAAATTTTGAAAAAAAAAGTTAGCCTCGTTTCTCATCATTTTGGACCGTGGGCTATAGCCCATATCGTACGGCATACTATGGCACGCCGTTTTTCATCATTTTTGAGGATTTGAAAAAAATTAAAAATTAAAAAAACGGTGGGTTATAGCCCATGTTTTTTGAAATTTTGAAAAAAAAAGTTAGCCTCGTTTCTCATCATTTTGGACCGTGGGCTATAGCCCATATCGTACGGCATACTATGGCACGCCGTTTTTCATCATTTTTGAGGATTTGAAAAAAATGAAAAATGAAAAAAACGGTGGGTTATAGCCCATGTTTTTTGAAATTTTGAAAAAAAAAGTTAGCCTCGTTTCTCATCATTTTGGACCGTGGGCTATAGCCCATATCGTACGGCATACTATGGCACGCCGTTTTTCATCATTTTTGAGGATTTGAAAAAAATGAAAAATGAAAAAAACGGTGGGTTATAGCCCATGTTTTTTGAAATTTTGAAAAAAAAAGTTAGCCTCGTTTCTCATCATTTTGGACCGTGGGCTATAGCCCATATCGTACGGCATACTATGGCACGCCGTTTTTCATCATTTTTGAGGATTTGAAAAAAATTAAAAATGAAAAAAACGGTGGGTTATAGCCCATGTTTTTTGAAATTTTGGAAAAAAAAGTTAGCCTCGTTTCTCATCATTTTGGACCGTGGGCTATAGCCCATATCGTACGGCATACTATGGCACGCCGTTTTTCATCATTTTTGAGGATTTGAAAAAAATTAAAAATTAAAAAAACGGTGGGTTATAGCCCATGTTTTTTGAAATTTTGAAAAAAAAAGTTAGCCTCGTTTCTCATCATTTTGGACCGTGGGCTATAGCCCATATCGTACGGCATACTATGGCACGCCGTTTTTCATCATTTTTGAGGATTTGAAAAAAATGAAAAATGAAAAAAACGGTGGGTTATAGCCCATGTTTTTTGAAATTTTGAAAAAAAAAGTTAGCCTCGTTTCTCATCATTTTGGACCGTGGGCTATAGCCCATATCGTACGGCATACTATGGCACGCCGTTTTTCATCATTTTTGAGGATTTGAAAAAAATGAAAAATGAAAAAAACGGTGGGTTATAGCCCATGTTTTTTGAAATTTTGAAAAAAAAAGTTAGCCTCGTTTCTCATCATTTTGGACCGTGGGCTATAGCCCATATCGTACGGCATACTATGGCACGCCGTTTTTCATCATTTTTGAGGATTTGAAAAAAATGAAAAATGAAAAAAACGGTGGGTTATAGCCCATGTTTTTTGAAATTTTGGAAAAAAAAGTTAGCCTCGTTTCTCATCATTTTGGACCGTGGGCTATAGCCCATATCGTACGGCATACTATGGCACGCCGTTTTTCATCATTTTTGAGGATTTGAAAAAAATGAAAAATGAAAAAAACGGTGGGTTATAGCCCATGTTTTTTTTTATTTTGAAAAAAAAAGGTTAGCCTCGTTTCTCATCATTTTGGACCGTGGGCTATAGCCCATATCGTACGGCATACTATGGCACGCCGTTTTTCATCATTTTTGAGGATTTGAAAAAAATTAAAAATGAAAAAAACGGTGGGTTATAGCCCATGTTTTTTGAAATTTTGGAAAAAAAAGTTAGCCTCGTTTCTCATCATTTTGGACCGTGGGCTATAGCCCATATCGTACGGCATACTATGGCACGCCGTTTTTCATCATTTTTGAGGATTTGAAAAAAATTAAAAATGAAAAAAACGGTGGGTTATAGCCCATGTTTTTTGAAATTTTGGAAAAAAAAGTTAGCCTCGTTTCTCATCATTTTGGACCGTGGGCTATAGCCCATATCGTACGGCATACTATGGCACGCCGTTTTTCATCATTTTTGAGGATTTGAAAAAAATGAAAAATGAAAAAAACGGTGGGTTATAGCCCATGTTTTTTGAAATTTTGAAAAAAAAAGTTAGCCTCGTTTCTCATCATTTTGGACCGTGGGCTATAGCCCATATCGTACGGCATACTATGGCACGCCGTTTTTCATCATTTTTGAGGATTTGAAAAAAATGAAAAATGAAAAAAACGGTGGGTTATAGCCCATGTTTTTTTTAATTTTGAAAAAAAAAGTTAGCCTCGTTTCTCATCATTTTGGACCGTGGGCTATAGCCCATATCGTACGGCATACTATGGCACGCCGTTTTTCATCATTTTTGAGGATTTGAAAGAAATTAAAAATGAAAAAAACGGTGGGTTATAGCCCATGTTTTTTGAAATTTTGGAAAAAAACAGTTAGCCTCGTTTCTCATCATTTTGGACCGTGGGCTATAGCCCATATCGTACGGCATACTATGGCACGCCGTTTTTCATCATTTTTGAGGATTTGAAAAAAATGAAAAATGAAAAAAACGGTGGGTTATAGCCCATGTTTTTTGAAATTTTGAAAAAAAAAAGTTAGCCTCGTTTCTCATAATTTTGGACCGTGGGCTATAGCCCATATCGTACGGCATACTATGGCACGCCGTTTTTCATCATTTTTGAGGATTTGAAAAAAATTAAAAATGAAAAAAACGGTGGGTTATAGCCCATGTCTTTTGAAATTTTGAAAAAAAAAGTTAGCCTCGTTTCTCATCATTTTGGACCGTGGGCTATAGCCCATATCGTACGGCATACTATGGCACGCCGTTTTTCATCATTTTTGAGGATTTGAAAAAAATGAAAAATGAAAAAAACGGTGGGTTATAGCCCATGTTTTTTGAAATTTTGAAAAAAAAAGTTAGCCTCGTTTCTCATCATTTTGGACCGTGGGCTATAGCCCATATCGTACGGCATACTATGGCACGCCGTTTTTCATCATTTTTGAGGATTTGAAAAAAATGAAAAATGAAAAAAACGGTGGGTTATAGCCCATGTTTTTTTAAATTTTGAAAAAAAAAGTTAGCCTCGTTTCTCATCATTTTGGACCGTGGGCTATAGCCCATATCGTACGGCATACTATGGCACGCCGTTTTTCATCATTTTTGAGGATTTGAAAAAAATGAAAAATGAAAAAAACGGTGGGTTATAGCCCATGTTTTTTGAAATTTTGAAAAAAAAAGTTAGCCTCGTTTCTCATCATTTTGGACCGTGGGCTATAGCCCATATCGTACGGCATACTATGGCACGCCGTTTTTCATCATTTTTGAGGATTTGAAAAAAATGAAAAATGAAAAAAAACGGTGGGTTATAGCCCATGTTTTTTGAAATTTTGGAAAAAAAAGTTAGCCTCGTTTCTCATCATTTTGGACCGTGGGCTATAGCCCATATCGTACGGCATACTATGGCACGCCGTTTTTCATCATTTTTGAGGATTTGAAAAAAATGAAAAATGAAAAAAACGGTGGGTTATAGCCCATGTTTTTTGAAATTTTGAAAAAAAAAGTTAGCCTCGTTTCTCATCATTTTGGACCGTGGGCTATAGCCCATATCGTACGGCATACTATGGCACGCCGTTTTTCATCATTTTTGAGGATTTGAAAAAAATGAAAAATGAAAAAAAACGGTGGGTTATAGCCCATGTTTTTTGAAATTTTGGAAAAAAAAGTTAGCCTCGTTTCTCATCATTTTGGACCGTGGGCTATAGCCCATATCGTACGGCATACTATGGCACGCCGTTTTTCATCATTTTTGAGGATTTGAAAAAAATTAAAAATTAAAAAAACGGTGGGTTATAGCCCATGTTTTTTGAAATTTTGGAAAAAAAAGTTAGCCTCGTTTCTCATCATTTTGGACCGTGGGCTATAGCCCATATCGTACGGCATACTATGGCACGCCGTTTTTCATCATTTTTGAGGATTTGAAAAAAATGAAAAATGAAAAAAACGGTGGGTTATAGCCCATGTTTTTTTTAATTTTGAAAAAAAAAGTTAGCCTCGTTTCTCATCATTTTGGACCGTGGGCTATAGCCCATATCGTACGGCATACTATGGCACGCCGTTTTTCATCATTTTTGAGGATTTGAAAAAAATTAAAAATGAAAAAAACGGTGGGTTATAGCCCATGTTTTTTGAAATTTTGGAAAAAAAAGTTAGCCTCGTTTCTCATCATTTTGGACCGTGGGCTATAGCCCATATCGTACGGCATACTATGGCACGCCGTTTTTCATCATTTTTGAGGATTTGAAAAAAATGAAAAATGAAAAAAACGGTGGGTTATAGCCCATGTTTTTTGAAATTTTGAAAAAAAAAGTTAGCCTCGTTTCTCATCATTTTGGACCGTGGGCTATAGCCCATATCGTACGGCATACTATGGCACGCCGTTTTTCATCATTTTTGAGGATTTGAAAAAAAATAAAAATGAAAAAAACGGTGGGTTATAGCCCATGTCTTTTGAAATTTTGAAAAAAAAAGTTAGCCTCGTTTCTCATCATTTTGGACCGTGGGCTATAGCCCATATCGTACGGCATACTATGGCACGCCGTTTTTCATCATTTTTGAGGATTTGAAAAAAATTAAAAATGAAAAAAACGGTGGGTTATAGCCCATGTTTTTTGAAATTTTGGAAAAAAAAGTTAGCCTCGTTTCTCATCATTTTGGACCGTGGGCTATAGCCCATATCGTACGGCATACTATGGCACGCCGTTTTTCATCATTTTTGAGGATTTGAAAAAAATGAAAAATGAAAAAAACGGTGGGTTATAGCCCATGTTTTTTGAAATTTTGAAAAAAAAAGTTAGCCTCGTTTCTCATCATTTTGGACCGTGGGCTATAGCCCATATCGTACGGCATACTATGGCACGCCGTTTTTCATCATTTTTGAGGATTTGAAAAAAATTTAAAATTAAAAAAACGGTGGGTTATAGCCCATGTTTTTTGAAATTTTGAAAAAAAAAGTTAGCCTCGTTTCTCATCATTTTGGACCGTGGGCTATAGCCCATATCGTACGGCATACTATGGCACGCCGTTTTTCATCATTTTTGAGGATTTGAAAAAAATGAAAAATGAAAAAAACGGTGGGTTATAGCCCATGTTTTTTGAAATTTTGAAAAAAAAAGTTAGCCTCGTTTCTCATCATTTTGGACCGTGGTCTATAGCCCATATCGTACGGCATACTATGGCACGCCGTTTTTCATCATTTTTGAGGATTTGAAAAAAATGAAAAATGAAAAAAACGGTGGGTTATAGCCCATGTTTTTTGAAATTTTGGAAAAAAAAGTTAGCCTCGTTTCTCATCATTTTGGACCGTGGGCTATAGCCCATATCGTACGGCATACTATGGCACGCCGTTTTTCATCATTTTTGAGGATTTGAAAAAAATGAAAAATGAAAAAAACGGTGGGTTATAGCCCATGTTTTTTGAAATTTTGAAAAAAAAAGTTAGCCTCGTTTCTCATCATTTTGGACCGTGGGCTATAGCCCATATCGTACGGCATAATATGGCACGCCGTTTTTCATCATTTTTGAGGATTTGAAAAAAATTAAAAAAACGGTGGGTTATAGCCCATGTTTTTTGAAATTTTGAAAAAAAAAGTTAGCCTCGTTTCTCATCATTTTGGACCGTGGGCTATAGCCCATATCGTACGGCATACTATGGCACGCCGTTTTTCATCATTTTTGAGGATTTGAAAAAAATGAAAAATGAAAAAAACGGTGGGTTATAGCCCATGTTTTTTGAAATTTTGAAAAAAAAAGTTAGCCTCGTTTCTCATCATTTTGGACCGTGGGCTATAGCCCATATCGTACGGCATACTATGGCACGCCGTTTTTCATCATTTTTGAGGATTTGAAAAAAATGAAAAATGAAAAAAACGGTGGGTTATAGCCCATGTTTTTTGAAATTTTGAAAAAAAAAGTTAGCCTCGTTTCTCATCATTTTGGACCGTGGGCTATAGTCCATATCGTACGGCATACTATGGCACGCCGTTTTTCATCATTTTTGAGGATTTGAAAAAAATGAAAAATGAAAAAAACGGTGGGTTATAGCCCATGTTTTTTGAAATTTTGAAAAAAAAAGTTAGCCTCGTTTCTCATCATTTTGGACCGTGGGCTATAGCCCATATCGTACGGCATACTATGGCACGCCGTTTTTCATCATTTTTGAGGATTTGAAAAAAATTAAAAATGAAAAAAACGGTGGGTTATAGCCCATGTTTTTTGAAATTTTGGAAAAAAAAGTTAGCCTCGTTTCTCATCATTTTGGACCGTGGGCTATAGCCCATATCGTACGGCATACTATGGCACGCCGTTTTTCATCATTTTTGAGGATTTGAAAAAAATGAAAAATGAAAAAAACGGTGGGTTATAGCCCATGTTTTTTTTTATTTTGAAAAAAAAAGGTTAGCCTCGTTTCTCATCATTTTGGACCGTGGGCTATAGCCCATATCGTACGGCATACTATGGCACGCCGTTTTTCATCATTTTTGAGGATTTGAAAAAAATTAAAAATGAAAAAAACGGTGGGTTATAGCCCATGTTTTTTGAAATTTTGGAAAAAAAAGTTAGCCTCGTTTCTCATCATTTTGGACCGTGGGCTATAGCCCATATCGTACGGCATACTATGGCACGCCGTTTTTCATCATTTTTGAGGATTTGAAAAAAATTAAAAATTAAAAAAACGGTGGGTTATAGCCCATGTTTTTTGAAATTTTGGAAAAAAAAGTTAGCCTCGTTTCTCATCATTTTGGACCGTGGGCTATAGCCCATATCGTACGGCATACTATGGCACGCCGTTTTTCATCATTTTTGAGGATTTGAAAAAAATGAAAAATGAAAAAAACGGTGGGTTATAGCCCATGTTTTTTGAAATTTTGAAAAAAAAAGTTAGCCTCGTTTCTCATCATTTTGGACCGTGGGCTATAGCCCATATCGTACGGCATACTATGGCACGCCGTTTTTCATCATTTTTGAGGATTTGAAAAAAAATAAAAATGAAAAAAACGGTGGGTTATAGCCCATGTTTTTTGAAATTTTGGAAAAAAAAGTTAGCCTCGTTTCTCATCATTTTGGACCGTGGGCTATAGCCCATATCGTACGGCATACTATGGCACGCCGTTTTTCATCATTTTTGAGGATTTGAAAAAAATTAAAAATGAAAAAAACGGTGGGTTATAGCCCAAGTTTTTTGAAATTTTGGAAAAAAAAGTTAGCCTCGTTTCTCATCATTTTGGACCGTGGGCTATAGCCCATATCGTACGGCATACTATGGCACGCCGTTTTTCATCATTTTTGAGGATTTGAAAAAAATGAAAAATGAAAAAAACGGTGGGTTATAGCCCATGTTTTTTTTTATTTTGAAAAAAAAAGGTTAGCCTCGTTTCTCATCATTTTGGACCGTGGGCTATAGCCCATATCGTACGGCATACTATGGCACGCCGTTTTTCATCATTTTTGAGGATTTGAAAAAAATTAAAAATGAAAAAAACGGTGGGTTATAGCCCATGTTTTTTGAAATTTTGGAAAAAAAAGTTAGCCTCGTTTCTCATCATTTTGGACCGTGGGCTATAGCCCATATCGTACGGCATACTATGGCACGCCGTTTTTCATCATTTTTGAGGATTTGAAAAAAATTAAAAATTAAAAAAACGGTGGGTTATAGCCCATGTTTTTTGAAATTTTGGAAAAAAAAGTTAGCCTCGTTTCTCATCATTTTGGACCGTGGGCTATAGCCCATATCGTACGGCATACTATGGCACGCCGTTTTTCATCATTTTTGAGGATTTGAAAAAAATGAAAAATGAAAAAAACGGTGGGTTATAGCCCATGTTTTTTGAAATTTTGAAAAAAAAAGTTAGCCTCGTTTCTCATCATTTTGGACCATGGGCTATAGCCCATATCGTACGGCATACTATGGCACGCCGTTTTTCATCATTTTTGAGGATTTGAAAAAAAATAAAAATGAAAAAAACGGTGGGTTATAGCCCATGTTTTTTGAAATTTTGGAAAAAAAAGTTAGCCTCGTTTCTCATCATTTTGGACCGTGGGCTATAGCCCATATCGTACGGCATACTATGGCACGCCGTTTTTCATCATTTTTGAGGATTTGAAAAAAATGAAAAATGAAAAAAACGGTGGGTTATAGCCCATGTTTTTTTTAATTTTGAAAAAAAAAGTTAGCCTCGTTTCTCATCATTTTGGACCGTGGGCTATAGCCCATATCGTACGGCATACTATGGCACGCCGTTTTTCATCATTTTTGAGGATTTGAAAGAAATTAAAAATGAAAAAAACGGTGGGTTATAGCCCATGTTTTTTGAAATTTTGGAAAAAAACAGTTAGCCTCGTTTCTCATCATTTTGGACCGTGGGCTATAGCCCATATCGTACGGCATACTATGGCACGTCGTTTTTCATCATTTTTGAGGATTTGAAAAAAATGAAAAATGAAAAAAACGGTGGGTTATAGCCCATGTTTTTTGAAATTTTGAAAAAAAAAGTTAGCCTCGTTTCTCATCATTTTGGACCGTGGGCTATAGCCCATATCGTACGGCATACTATGGCACGCCGTTTTTCATCATTTTTGAGGATTTTAAAAAAATTAAAAATGAAAAAAACGGTGGGTTATAGCCCATGTCTTTTGAAATTTTGAAAAAAAAAGTTAGCCTCGTTTCTCATCATTTTGGACCGTGGGCTATAGCCCATATCGTACGGCATACTATGGCACGCCGTTTTTCATCATTTTTGAGGATTTGAAAAAAATGAAAAATGAAAAAAACGGTGGGTTATAGCCCATGTTTTTTGAAATTTTGAAAAAAAAAGTTAGCCTCGTTTCTCATCATTTTGGACCGTGGGCTATAGCCCATATCGTACGGCATACTATGGCACGCCGTTTTTCATCATTTTTGAGGATTTGAAAAAAATGAAAAATGAAAAAAACGGTGGGTTATAGCCCATGTTTTTTTAAATTTTGAAAAAAAAAGTTAGCCTCGTTTCTCATCATTTTGGACCGTGGGCTATAGCCCATATCGTACGGCATACTATGGCACGCCGTTTTTCATCATTTTTGAGGATTTGAAAAAAAATGAAAAATGAAAAAAACGGTGGGTTATAGCCCATGTTTTTTGAAATTTTGAAAAAAAAAGTTAGCCTCGTTTCTCATCATTTTGGACCGTGGGCTATAGCCCATATCGTACGGCATACTATGGCACGCCGTTTTTCATCATTTTTGAGGATTTGAAAAAAATTAAAAATTAAAAAAACGGTGGGTTATAGCCCATGTTTTTTGAAATTTTGGAAAAAAAAGTTAGCCTCGTTTCTCATCATTTTGGACCGTGGGCTATAGCCCATATCGTACGGCATACTATGGCACGCCGTTTTTCATCATTTTTGAGGATTTGAAAAAAATGAAAAATGAAAAAAACGGTGGGTTATAGCCCATGTTTTTTTTAATTTTGAAAAAAAAAGTTAGCCTCGTTTCTCATCATTTTGGACCGTGGGCTATAGCCCATATCGTACGGCATACTATGGCACGCCGTTTTTCATCATTTTTGAGGATTTGAAAAAAATTAAAAATTAAAAAAACGGTGGGTTATAGCCCATGTTTTTTGAAATTTTGGAAAAAAAAGTTAGCCTCGTTTCTCATCATTTTGGACCGTGGGCTATAGCCCATATCGTACGGCATACTATGGCACGCCGTTTTTCATCATTTTTGAGGATTTGAAAAAAATGAAAAATGAAAAAAACGGTGGGTTATAGCCCATGTTTTTTGAAATTTTGAAAAAAAAAGTTAGCCTCGTTTCTCATCATTTTGGACCGTGGGCTATAGCCCATATCGTACGGCATACTATGGCACGCCGTTTTTCATCATTTTTGAGGATTTGAAAAAAATGAAAAATGAAAAAAACGGTGGGTTATAGCCCATGTTTTTTTTAATTTTGAAAAAAAAAGTTAGCCTCGTTTCTCATCATTTTGGACCGTGGGCTATAGCCCATATCGTACGGCATACTATGGCACGCCGTTTTTCATCATTTTTGAGGATTTGAAAAAAATTAAAAATTAAAAAAACGGTGGGTTATAGCCCATGTTTTTTGAAATTTTGGAAAAAAAAGTTAGCCTCGTTTCTCATCATTTTGGACCGTGGGCTATAGCCCATATCGTACGGCATACTATGGCACGCCGTTTTTCATCATTTTTGAGGATTTGAAAAAAATGAAAAATGAAAAAAACGGTGGGTTATAGCCCATGTTTTTTGAAATTTTGAAAAAAAAAGTTAGCCTCGTTTCTCATCATTTTGGACCGTGGGCTATAGCCCATATCGTACGGCATACTATGGCACGCCGTTTTTCATCATTTTTGAGGATTTGAAAAAAATTAAAAATGAAAAGAACGGTGGGTTATAGCCCATGTTTTTTTAAATTTTGAAAAAAAAAGTTAGCCTCGTTTCTCATCATTTTGGACCGTGGGCTATAGCCCATATCGTACGGCATACTATGGCACGCCGTTTTTCATCATTTTTGAGGATTTGAAAAAAATGAAAAATGAAAAAAACGGTGGGTTATAGCCCATGTTTTTTGAAATTTTGAAAAAAAAAGTTAGCCTCGTTTCTCATCATTTTGGACCGTGGGCTATAGCCCATATCGTACGGCATACTATGGCACGCCGTTTTTCATCATTTTTGAGGATTTGAAAAAAATGAAAAAAATGAAAAAAGAATTTGGGAACAAAGTGGGAACAAATTATTTTGCAGGCAAATTATTTAGCAGGCAAATTATTTTGCAGGCAAATTATTTTGCAGGCAAATTAGGGTTTTGGCAAATTAGGGTTTTGGCAAATTATTTTGCAGGCAAATTATTTTGCAGGCAAATTATTTAGCAGGCAAATTATTTTGCAGGCAAATTGTTTTGCAGGCAAATTGTTTTGCAGGCAAATTGTTTTGCAGGCAAATTTTTTAGCAGGCAAATTAGGGTTTTGGCAAATTATTTTGCAGGCAAATTATTTTGCAGGCAAATTATTTTGCAGGCAAATTATTTTGCAGGCAAATTAGGGTTTTGGCAAATTAGGGTTTTGGCAAATTAGGGTTTTGGCAAATTATTTTGCAGGCAAATTATTTTGCAGGCAAATTATTTTGCAGGCAAATTAGGGTTTTGGCAAATTATTTTGCAGGCAAATTATTTTGCAGGCAAATTATTTTGCAGGCAAATTATTTTGCAGGCAAATTATTTTGCAGGAAAAAATTTTTGCAGGAAAATTATTTTGCAAGCAAATTAGGGTTTTGGCAAATTAGGGTTTTGGCAAATTAGGGTTTTGGCAAATTATTTAGCAGGCAAATCATTTTGCAGGCAAATTATTTAGCAGGCAAATCATTTTGCAGGCAAATTATTTAGCAGGCAAATTATTTTGCAGGCAAATTATTTTGCAGGCAAATTAGGGTTTTGGCAAATTAGGGTTTTGGCAAATTAGGGTTTTGGCAAATTATTTAGCAGGCAAATTATTTTGCAGGCAAATTATTAGGGTTTTGTCAAATTGTTTTGTCAAATTATTTTGTCAAATTTTACAAAATACTTTTTAGAAAATACTTTTTAGAAAATACTTTTTAGAAAATACTTTTTACAAAATACTTTTTACAAAATACTTTTTACAAAATACTTTTTACAAAATACTTTTTACAAAATACTTTTCACAAAATACTTTTCACAAAATACTTTTTACAAAATACTTTTTACAAAATACTTTTTGTCAAATTATTTTGTCAAATTATTTTGTAAAAAGTATTTTGTAAAAAGTATTTTGTAAAAAGTGGGAACAAAGTGGGAACAAATTATTTTGCAGGCAAATTATTTAGCAGGCAAATTATTTTGCAGGCAAATTATTTTGCAGGCAAATTAGGGTTTTGGCAAATTGTTTTGTCAAATTATTTTGTCAAATTTTACAAAATACTTTTTACAAAATACTTTTTACAAAATACTTTTTACAAAATACTTTTTACAAAATACTTTTTACAAAATACTTTTTACAAAATACTTTTTACAAAATACTTTTTACAAAATACTTTTCACAAAATACTTTTTACAAAATACTTTTTACAAAATACTTTTTGTCAAATTATTTTGTCAAATTATTTTGCAGGCAAATTATTTTGCAGGCAAATTAGGGTTTTGGCAAATTATTTTGCAGGCAAATTATTTTGCAGGCAAATTAGGGTTTTGGCAAATTATTTTGCAGGCAAATTATTTAGCAGGCAAATTATTTAGCAGGCAAATTATTTTGCAGGCAAATTATTTTGCAGGCAAATTATTTTGCAGGCAAATTAGGGTTTTGGCAAATTATTTTGCAGGCAAATTATTTTGCAGGCAAATTATTTTGCAGGCAAATTGTTTTGCAGGCAAATTGTTTTGCAGGCAAATTATTTAGCAGGCAAATTATTTTGCAGGAAAATTATTTTGCAGGAAAATTATTTTGCAGGCAAATTAGGGTTTTGGCAAATTAGGGTTTTGGCAAATTATTTAGCAGGCAAATCATTTTGCAGGCAAATTATTTAGCAGGCAAATTATTTTGCAGGCAAATTATTTTGCAGGCAAATTATTTTGCAGGCAAATTATTTTGCAGGCAAATTAGGGTTTTGGCAAATTAGGGTTTTGTCAAATTATTTTGTCAAATTATTTTGTAAAAAGTATTTTGTAAAAAGTATTTTGTAAAAAGTATTTTGTAAAAAGTATTTTGTAAAAAGTATTTTGTAAAAAGTATTTTGTAAAAAGTATTTTTTAAAAAGTATTTTGTAAAAAGTATTTTGTAAAAAGTATTTTGTAAAAAGTATTTTGTAAAAAGTATTTTGTAAAAAGTATTTTGTAAAAAGTGGGAACAAAGTGGGAACAAATTATTTTGCAGGCAAATTATTTAGCAGGCAAATTATTTAGCAGGCAAATTATTTTGCAGGCAAATTAGGGTTTTGGCAAATTATTTTGCAGGCAAATTATTTTGCAGGCAAATTAGGGTTTTGGCAAATTATTTTGCAGGCAAATTATTTAGCAGGCAAATTATTTAGCAGGCAAATTATTTTGCAGGCAAATTATTTTGCAGGCAAATTATTTTGCAGGCAAATTATTTTGCAGGCAAATTAGGGTTTTGGCAAATTAGGGTTTTGGCAAATTAGGGTTTTGGCAAATTATTTTGCAGGCAAATTATTTTGCAGGCAAATTATTTTGCAGGCAAATTATTTTGCAGGCAAATTAGGGTTTTGGCAAATTAGGGTTTTGGCAAATTATTTAGCAGGCAAATTATTTAGCAGGCAAATTATTTTGCAGGCAAATTATTTTGCAGGCAAATTATTTAGCAGGCAAATTATTTTGCAGGCAAATTATTTTGCAGGCAAATTATTTTGCAGGCAAATTATTTTGCAGGCAAATTAGGGTTTTGGCAAATTAGGGTTTTGGCAAATTAGGGTTTTGGCAAATTATTTAGCAGGCAAATCATTTTGCAGGCAAATTATTTAGCAGGCAAATTATTTAGCAGGCAAATTATTTTGCAGGCAAATTATTTTGCAGGCAAATTAGGGTTTTGGCAAATTAGGGTTTTGTCAAATTATTTTGTCAAATTATTTTGTAAAAAGTATTTTGTAAAAAGTATTTTGTAAAAAGTATTTTGTAAAAAGTATTTTGTAAAAAGTATTTTGTAAAAAGTATTTTGTAAAAAGTATTTTGTAAAAAGTATTTTGTAAAAAGTATTTTGTAAAAAGTGGGAACAAAGTGGGAACAAATTATTTTGCAGGCAAATTATTTAGCAGGCAAATTATTTAGCAGGCAAATTATTTTGCAGGCAAATTAGGGTTTTGGCAAATTATTTTGCAGGCAAATTATTTTGCAGGCAAATTAGGGTTTTGGCAAATTATTTTGCAGGCAAATTATTTAGCAGGCAAATTATTTAGCAGGCAAATTATTTTGCAGGCAAATTATTTTGCAGGCAAATTATTTTGCAGGCAAATTATTTTGCAGGCAAATTAGGGTTTTGGCAAATTAGGGTTTTGGCAAATTAGGGTTTTGGCAAATTATTTTGCAGGCAAATTATTTTGCAGGCAAATTATTTTGCAGGCAAATTATTTTGCAGGCAAATTAGGGTTTTGGCAAATTAGGGTTTTGGCAAATTATTTAGCAGGCAAATTATTTAGCAGGCAAATTATTTTGCAGGCAAATTATTTTGCAGGCAAATTATTTAGCAGGCAAATTATTTTGCAGGCAAATTATTTTGCAGGCAAATTATTTAGCAGGCAAATTATTTTGCAGGCAAATTATTTTGCAGGCAAATTAGGGTTTTGGCAAATTAGGGTTTTGGCAAATTAGGGTTTTGGCAAATTATTTTGCAGGCAAATTATTTTGCAGGCAAATTATTAGGGTTTTGTCAAATTGTTTTGTCAAATTATTTTGTCAAATTTTACAAAATACTTTTTACAAAATACTTTTTACAAAATACTTTTTACAAAATACTTTTTACAAAATACTTTTTACAAAATACTTTTTACAAAATACTTTTTACAAAATACTTTTTACAAAATACTTTTCACAAAATACTTTTTACAAAATACTTTTTACAAAATACTTTTTGTCAAATTATTTTGCAGGCAAATTATTTTGCAGGCAAATTATTTTGCAGGCAAATTAGGGTTTTGGCAAATTATTTTGCAGGCAAATTATTTTGCAGGCAAATTAGGGTTTTGGCAAATTATTTTGCAGGCAAATTATTTAGCAGGCAAATTATTTAGCAGGCAAATTATTTTGCAGGCAAATTATTTTGCAGGCAAATTATTTTGCAGGCAAATTAGGGTTTTGGCAAATTAGGGTTTTGGCAAATTAGGGTTTTGGCAAATTATTTAGCAGGCAAATTATTTTGCAGGCAAATTATTTTGCAGGCAAATTAGGGTTTTGGCAAATTAGGGTTTTGGCAAATTAGGGTTTTGGCAAATTATTTAGCAGGCAAATTATTTAGCAGGCAAATTATTTAGCAGGCAAATTATTTAGCAGGCAAATTATTTTGTCAAATTATTTTGTCAAATTATTTTGTCAAATTATTTTGTCAAATTATTTTGTCAAATTATTTTGTCAAATTATTTTGTCAAATTATTTTGTCAAATTATTTTGTCAAATTATTTTGTCAAATTATTTTGGGGGGCAAATTATTTTGCAGGCAAATTATTTTGCAGGCAAATTAGGGTTTTGGCAAATTAGGGTTTTGGCAAATTAGGGTTTTGGCAAATTAGGGTTTTGGCAAATTATTTTGCAGGCAAATTATTTTGCAGGCAAATTAGGGTTTTGGCAAATTATTTTGCAGGCAAATTATTTTGCAGGCAAATTATTTTGCAGGCAAATTGTTTTGCAGGCAAATTGTTTTGCAGGCAAATTATTTAGCAGGCAAATTATTTTGCAGGCAAATTATTTTGCAGGAAAATTATTTTGCAGGAAAATTATTTTGCAGGAAAATTATTTTGCAGGAAAATTATTTTGCAGGCAAATTAGGGTTTTGGCAAATTAGGGTTTTGGCAAATTATTTAGCAGGCAAATCATTTTGCAGGCAAATTATTTAGCAGGCAAATTATTTTGCAGGCAAATTATTTTGCAGGCAAATTATTTTGCAGGCAAATTATTTTGCAGGCAAATTAGGGTTTTGGCAAATTAGGGTTTTGTCAAATTATTTTGTCAAATTATTTTGTAAAAAGTATTTTGTAAAAAGTATTTTGTAAAAAGTATTTTGTAAAAAGTATTTTGTAAAAAGTATTTTGTAAAAAGTATTTTGTAAAAAGTATTTTGTAAAAAGTATTTTGTAAAAAGTATTTTGTAAAAAGTATTTTGTAAAAAGTATTTTGTAAAAAGTATTTTGTAAAAAGTATTTTGTAAAAAGTATTTTGTAAAAAGTATTTTGTAAAAAGTGGGAACAAAGTGGGAACAAATTATTTTGCAGGCAAATTATTTAGCAGGCAAATTATTTAGCAGGCAAATTATTTAGCAGGCAAATTATTTTGCAGGCAAATTAGGGTTTTGGCAAATTATTTTGCAGGCAAATTATTTTGCAGGCAAATTAGGGTTTTGGCAAATTATTTTGCAGGCAAATTATTTAGCAGGCAAATTATTTAGCAGGCAAATTATTTTGCAGGCAAATTATTTTGCAGGCAAATTATTTTGCAGGCAAATTATTTTGCAGGCAAATTAGGGTTTTGGCAAATTAGGGTTTTGGCAAATTAGGGTTTTGGCAAATTATTTAGCAGGCAAATTATTTAGCAGGCAAATTATTTTGCAGGCAAATTATTTTGCAGGCAAATTATTTAGCAGGCAAATTATTTTGCAGGCAAATTATTTTGCAGGCAAATTATTTTGCAGGCAAATTAGGGTTTTGGCAAATTAGGGTTTTGGCAAATTAGGGTTTTGGCAAATTATTTTGCAGGCAAATTATTTTGCAGGCAAATTATTAGGGTTTTGTCAAATTGTTTTGTCAAATTATTTTGTCAAATTTTACAAAATACTTTTTACAAAATACTTTTTACAAAATACTTTTTACAAAATACTTTTTACAAAATACTTTACAAAATACTTTTTACAAAATACTTTTCACAAAATACTTTTTACAAAATACTTTTTACAAAATACTTTTTGTCAAATTATTTTGTCAAATTATTTTGCAGGCAAATTATTTTGCAGGCAAATTAGGGTTTTGGCAAATTATTTTGCAGGCAAATTATTTTGCAGGCAAATTAGGGTTTTGGCAAATTATTTTGCAGGCAAATTATTTAGCAGGCAAATTATTTAGCAGGCAAATTATTTTGCAGGCAAATTATTATTTTGCAGGCAAATTAGGGTTTTGGCAAATTAGGGTTTTGGCAAATTATTTAGCAGGCAAATTATTTTGCAGGCAAATTATTTTGCAGGCAAATTATTTTGCAGGCAAATTAGGGTTTTGGCAAATTAGGGTTTTGGCAAATTATTTAGCAGGCAAATTATTTAGCAGGCAAATTATTTAGCAGGCAAATTATTTTGCAGGCAAATTTTTTTGTCAATTTTTTTGTCAAATTTGACAAAATACTTTTTACAAAATACTTTTTACAAAATACTTTTTACAAAATACTTTTTACAAAATACTTTTTACAAAATACTTTTTACAAAATACTTTTTACAAAATACTTTTTACAAAATACTTTTTGTCAAATACTTTTTGTCAAATTATTTTGTCAAATTATTTTGTCAAATTATTTTGTCAAATTATTTTGTCAAATTATTTTGTCAAATTATTTTGTCAAATTATTTTGTCAAATTATTTTGGGGGGCAAATTATTTTGGGGGGCAAATTATTTTGCAGGCAAATTATTTTGCAGGCAAATTATTTTGCAGGCAAATTATTTTGCAGGCAAATTATTTTGCAGGCAAATTATTAGGGTTTTGTCAAATTGTTTTGTCAAATTATTTTGTCAAATTTTACAAAATACTTTTTACAAAATACTTTTTACAAAATACTTTTTACAAAATACTTTTTACAATATAATTTTCACAAAATACTTTTCACAAAATACTTTTTACAAAATACTTTTTGTAAAATTATTTTGTCAAATTATTTTGTAAAAAGTATTTTGTAAAAAGTATTTTGTAAAAAGTATTTTGTAAAAAGTATTTTGTAAAAAGTATTTTGTAAAAAGTATTTTGTAAAAAGTATTTTGTAAAAAGTGGGAACAAAGTGGGAACAAATTATTTTGCAGGCAAATTATTTAGCAGGCAAATTATTTTGCAGGCAAATTATTTTGCAGGCAAATTAGGGTTTTGGCAAATTATTTTGCAGGCAAATTAGGGTTTTGGCAAATTATTTTGCAGGCAAATTATTTTGCAGGCAAATTATTTAGCAGGCAAATTATTTAGCAGGCAAATTATTTTGCAGGCAAATTATTTTGCAGGCAAATTATTTTGCAGGCAAATTAGGGTTTTGGCAAATTAGGGTTTTGGCAAATTAGGGTTTTGGCAAATTATTTAGCAGGCAAATTATTTTGCAGGCAAATTATTTTGCAGGCAAATTATTTTGCAGGCAAATTAGGGTTTTGGCAAATTAGGGTTTTGGCAAATTAGGGTTTTGGCAAATTAGGGTTTTGGCAAATTATTTTGCAGGCAAATTATTTTGCAGGCAAATTATTAGGGTTTTGTCAAATTGTTTTGTCAAATTATTTTGTCAAATTTTACAAAATACTTTTTACAAAATACTTTTTACAAAATACTTTTTACAAAATACTTTTTACAAAATACTTTTTACAAAATACTTTTTACAAAATACTTTTTACAAAATACTTTTTACAAAATACTTTTTACAAAATACTTTTCACAAAATACTTTTTACAAAATACTTTTTACAAAATACTTTTTGTCAAATTATTTTGTCAAATTATTTTGCAGGCAAATTATTTTGCAGGCAAATTAGGGTTTTGGCAAATTAGGGTTTTGGCAAATTAGGGTTTTGGCAAATTAGGGTTTTGGCAAATTATTTTGCAGGCTTAGGGTTTTGTCAAATTGTTTTGTCAAATTATTTTGTCAAATTTTACAAAATACTTTTTACAAAATACTTTTTACAAAATACTTTTTACAAAATACTTTTTACAAAATACTTTTCACAAAATACTTTTCACAAAATACGTTTTACAAAATACTTTTTGTCAAATTATTTTGTCAAATTATTTTGTAAAAAGTATTTTGTAAAAAGTATTTTGTAAAAAGTATTTTGTAAAAAGTATTTTGTAAAAAGTATTTTGTAAAAAGTATTTTGTAAAAAGTATTTTGTAAAAAGTGGGAACAAAGTGGGAACAAATTATTTAGCAGGCAAATTATTTAGCAGGCAAATTATTTTGCAGGCAAATTAGGGTTTTGGCAAATTAGGGTTTTGGCAAATTATTTTGCAGGCAAATTATTTTGCAGGCAAATTAGGGTTTTGGCAAATTATTTTGCAGGCAAATTATTTTGCAGGCAAATTATTTTGCAGGCAAATTGTTTTGCAGGCAAATTGTTTTGCAGGCAAATTATTTAGCAGGCAAATTATTTTGCAGGCAAATTATTTAGCAGGAAAATTATTTTGCAGGAAAATTATTTTGCAGGAAAATTATTTTGCAGGCAAATTAGGGTTTTGGCAAATTAGGGTTTTGGCAAATTATTTAGCAGGCAAATCATTTTGCAGGCAAATTATTTAGCAGGCAAATTATTTTGCAGGCAAATTATTTTGCAGGCAAATTATTTTGCAGGCAAATTATTTTGCAGGCAAATTATTTTGCAGGCAAATTAGGGTTTTGGCAAATTAGGGTTTTGTCAAATTATTTTGTCAAATTATTTTGTAAAAAGTATTTTGTAAAAAGTATTTTGTAAAAAGTATTTTGTAAAAAGTATTTTGTAAAAAGTATTTTGTAAAAAGTATTTTGTAAAAAGTATTTTGTAAAAAGTATTTTGTAAAAAGTATTTTGTAAAAAGTATTTTGTAAAAAGTATTTTGTAAAAAGTGGGAACAAAGTGGGAACAAATTATTTTGCAGGCAAATTATTTAGCAGGCAAATTATTTAGCAGGCAAATTATTTTGCAGGCAAATTAGGGTTTTGGCAAATTATTTTGCAGGCAAATTATTTTGCAGGCAAATTAGGGTTTTGGCAAATTATTTTGCAGGCAAATTATTTAGCAGGCAAATTATTTAGCAGGCAAATTATTTTGCAGGCAAATTATTTTGCAGGCAAATTATTTTGCAGGCAAATTATTTTGCAGGCAAATTATTTTGCAGGCAAATTATTTAGCAGGCAAATTATTTTGCAGGCAAATTATTTTGCAGGCAAATTATTTAGCAGGCAAATTATTTAGCAGGCAAATTATTTTGCAGGCAAATTATTTTGCAGGCAAATTAGGGTTTTGGCAAATTAGGGTTTTGGCAAATTAGGGTTTTGGCAAATTATTTTGCAGGCAAATTATTTTGCAGGCAAATTATTAGGGTTTTGTCAAATTGTTTTGTCAAATTATTTTGTCAAATTTTACAAAATACTTTTTACAAAATACTTTTTACAAAATACTTTTTACAAAATACTTTTTACAAAATACTTTTTACAAAATACTTTTTACAAAATACTTTTTACAAAATACTTTTTACAAAATACTTTACAAAATACTTTTTACAAAATACTTTTCACAAAATACTTTTTACAAAATACTTTTTACAAAATACTTTTTGTCAAATTATTTTGTCAAATTATTTTGCAGGCAAATTATTTTGCAGGCAAATTAGGGTTTTGGCAAATTATTTTGCAGGCAAATTATTTTGCAGGCAAATTAGGGTTTTGGCAAATTATTTTGCAGGCAAATTATTTAGCAGGCAAATTATTTAGCAGGCAAATTATTTTGCAGGCAAATTAGGGTTTTGGCAAATTAGGGTTTTGGCAAATTAGGGTTTTGGCAAATTATTTAGCAGGCAAATTATTTTGCAGGCAAATTATTTTGCAGGCAAATTATTTTGCAGGCAAATTAGGGTTTTGGCAAATTAGGGTTTTGGCAAATTATTTAGCAGGCAAATTATTTAGCAGGCAAATTATTTAGCAGGCAAATTATTTTGCAGGCAAATTTTTTTGTCAATTTTTTTGTCAAATTTGACAAAATACTTTTTACAAAATACTTTTTACAAAATACTTTTTACAAAATACTTTTTACAAAATACTTTTTACAAAATACTTTTTACAAAATACTTTTTACAAAATACTTTTTACAAAATACTTTTTGTCAAATACTTTTTGTCAAATTATTTTGTCAAATTATTTTGTCAAATTATTTTGTCAAATTATTTTGTCAAATTATTTTGTCAAATTATTTTGTCAAATTATTTTGTCAAATTATTTTGTCAAATTATTTTGGGGGGCAAATTATTTTGCAGGCAAATTATTTTGCAGGCAAATTATTTTGCAGGCAAATTATTTTGCAGGCAAATTATTAGGGTTTTGTCAAATTGTTTTGTCAAATTATTTTGTCAAATTTTACAAAATACTTTTTACAAAATACTTTTTACAAAATACTTTTTACAAAATACTTTTTACAATATACTTTTCACAAAATACTTTTCACAAAATACTTTTTACAAAATACTTTTTGTAAAATTATTTTGTCAAATTATTTTGTAAAAAGTATTTTGTAAAAAGTATTTTGTAAAAAGTATTTTGTAAAAAGTATTTTGTAAAAAGTATTTTGTAAAAAGTATTTTGTAAAAAGTATTTTGTAAAAAGTATTTTGTAAAAAGTGGGAACAAAGTGGGAACAAATTATTTTGCAGGCAAATTATTTAGCAGGCAAATTATTTTGCAGGCAAATTATTTAGCAGGCAAATTATTTTGCAGGCAAATTATTTAGCAGGCAAATTATTTTGCAGGCAAATTTTTTTGCAGGCAAATTATTTTGCAGGCAAATTATTTTGCAGGCAAATTAGGGTTTTGGCAAATTAGGGTTTTGGCAAATTAGGGTTTTGGCAAATTATTTTGCAGGCAAATTATTTTGCAGGCAAATTATTTTGCAGGCAAATTAGGGTTTTGGCAAATTAGGGTTTTGGCAAATTATTTAGCAGGCAAATTATTTAGCAGGCAAATTATTTTGCAGGCAAATTATTTTGTCAATTTTTTTGTCAAATTTGACAAAATACTTTTTACAAAATACTTTTTACAAAATACTTTTTACAAAATACTTTTTACAAAATACTTTTTACAAAATACTTTTTACAAAATACTTTTTACAAAATACTTTTTACAAAATATTTTACAAAATACTTTTTACAAAATACTTTGTCAAATACTTTTTGTCAAATTATTTTGTCAAATTATTTTGTCAAATTATTTTGTCAAATTATTTTGTCAAATTATTTTGTCAAATTATTTTGTCAAATTATTTTGGGGGGCAAATTATTTTGCAGGCAAATTAGGGTTTTGGCAAATTAGGGTTTTGTCAAATTATTTTGTCAAAAGTATTTTGTCAAAAGTATTTTGTAAAAAGTATTTTGTAAAAAGTATTTTGTAAAAAGTATTTTGTAAAAAGTATTTTGAAAAAAGTATTTTGAAAAAAGTATTTTGAAAAAAGTATTTTGTAAAAAGTGGGAACAAAGTGGGAACAAATTATTTTGCAGGCAAATTATTTAGCAGGCAAATTATTTTGCAGGCAAATTAGGGTTTTGGCAAATTATTTTGCAGGCAAATTATTTTGCAGGCAAATTATTTTGCAGGCAAATTAGGGTTTTGGCAAATTATTTTGCAGGCAAATTATTTTGCAGGCAAATTATTTTGCAGGCAAATTAGGGTTTTGGCAAATTAGGGTTTTGGCAAATTAGGGTTTTGGCAAATTATTTAGCAGGCAAATTATTTTGCAGGCAAATTATTTTGCAGGCAAATTAGGGTTTTGGCAAATTAGGGTTTTGGCAAATTATTTAGCAGGCAAATTATTTAGCAGGCAAATTATTTTGCAGGCAAATTATTTTGCAGGCAAATTATTTAGCAGGCAAATTATTTTGCAGGCAAATTATTTTGCAGGCAAATTATTTTGCAGGCAAATTAGGGTTTTGGCAAATTAGGGTTTTGGCAAATTAGGGTTTTGGCAAATTATTTTGCAGGCAAATTATTTTGCAGGCAAATTATTTTGCAGGCAAATTATTAGGGTTTTGTCAAATTGTTTTGTCAAATTATTTTGTCAAATTTTACAAAATACTTTTTACAAAATACTTTTTACAAAATACTTTTTACAAAATACTTTTTACAAAATACTTTTTACAAAATACTTTTTACAAAATACTTTTTACAAAATACTTTTTACAAAATACTTTTCACAAAATACTTTTTACAAAATACTTTTTACAAAATACTTTTTGTCAAATTATTTTGCAGGCAAATTATTTTGCAGGCAAATTAGGTTTTTGGCAAATTATTTTGCAGGCAAATTATTTAGCAGGCAAATTATTTAGCAGGCAAATTATTTAGCAGGCAAATTATTTTGCAGGCAAATTATTTTGCAGGCAAATTAGGGTTTTGGCAAATTAGGGTTTTGGCAAATTAGGGTTTTGGCAAATTATTTTGCAGGCAAATTAGGGTTTTGGCAAATTAGGGTTTTGGCAAATTAGGGTTTTGGCAAATTATTTAGCAGGCAAATTATTTAGCAGGCAAATTATTTTGCAGGCAAATTATTTTGCAGGCAAATTAGGGTTTTGGCAAATTAGGGTTTTGGCAAATTATTTAGCAGGCAAATTATTTAGCAGGCAAATTATTTTGCAGGCAAATTATTTTGCAGGCAAATTATTTTGTCAATTTTTTTGTCAAATTTGACAAAATACTTTTTACAAAATACTTTTTACAAAATACTTTTTACAAAATACTTTTTAGAAAATACTTTTTAGAAAATACTTTTTACAAAATACTTTTTACAAAATACTTTTTACAAAATACTTTTTACAAAATACTTTTTAAAAAATACTTTTTACAAAATACTTTTTACAAAATACTTTTTACAAAATACTTTTTGTCAAATTATTTTGTCAAATTATTGTCAAATCATTTTGTCAAATTATTTTGTCAAATTATTTTGTCAAATTATTTTGTAAAAAGTATTTTGTAAAAAGTATTTTGTAAAAAGTATTTTGTAAAAAGTTTTTTGTAAAAAGTTTTTTTTTTTTAAAAGTATTTAAAAAAAGTATTTTTACAAAATACTTTTTACAAAATACTTTTTACTAAATAATTTGACAAAATAATTTGACAAAATAATTTGACAAAAAGTATTTTGTAAAAAGTATTTTGTAAAAAGTATTTTGTAAAAAGTATTTTGTAAAAAGTATTTTGTAAAAAGTATTTTGTAAAAAGTGGGAACAAAGTGGGAACAAATTATTTTGCAGGCAAATTATTTAGCAGGCAAATTATTTTGCAGGCAAATTATTTTGCAGGCAAATTATTTAGCAGGCAAATTATTTTGCAGGCAAATTATTTTGCAGGCAAATTAGGGTTTTGGCAAATTAGGGTTTTGGCAAATTAGGGTTTTGGCAAATTATTTAGCAGGCAAATTATTTTGCAGGCAAACTATTTTGCAGGCAAATTATTTTGCAGGCAAATTAGGGTTTTGGCAAATTAGGGTTTTGGCAAATTATTTTGCAGGCAAATTATTTTGCAGGCAAATTATTTTGTCAAATTTTTTGTCAAATTTGACAAAATACTTTTTACAAAATACTTTTTGTCAAATACTTTTTGTCAAATTATTTTGTCAAATTATTTTGTCAAATTATTTTGTAAAAAGTATTTTGTAAAAAGTATTTTGTAAAAAGTGGGAACAAAGTGGGAACAAATTATTTTGCAGGCAAATTAGGGTTTTGGCAAATTAGGGTTTTGGCAAATTATTTTGCAGGCAAATTATTTTGCAGGCAAATTATTTTGCAGGCAAATTAGGGTTTTGGCAAATTAGGGTTTTGGCAAATTAGGGTTTTGGCAAATTATTTAGCAGGCAAATTATTTTGCAGGCAAACTATTTTGCAGGCAAATTATTTTGCAGGCAAATTATTTTGCAGGCAAATTAGGGTTTTGGCAAATTATTTTGCAGGCAAATTATTTAGCAGGCAAATTATTTAGCAGGCAAATTATTTAGCAGGCAAATTATTTTGCAGGCAAATTATTTTGCAGGCAAATTATTTTGCAGGCAAATTAGGGTTTTGGCAAATTAGGGTTTTGGCAAATTATTTAGCAGGCAAATTATTTTGCAGGCAAATTATTTTGCAGGCAAATTAGGGTTTTGGCAAATTAGGGTTTTGGCAAATTATTTAGCAGGCAAATTATTTAGCAGGCAAATTATTTTGCAGAAAAATTATTTTGCAGGCAAATTATTTTGTCAAATTTTTTGTCAAATTTGACAAAATACTTTTTACAAAATACTTTTTACAAAATACTTTTTACAAAATACTTTTTACAAAATATTTTACAAAATACTTTTTGTCAAATACTTTTTGTCAAATTATTTTGTCAAATTATTTTGTCAAATTATTTTGTCAAATTATTTTGTCAAATTATTTTGTCAAATTATTTTGTCAAATTATTTTGGGGGGCAAATTATTTTGCAGGCAAATTATTTTGCAGGCAAATTATTTTGCAGGCAAATTATTTTGCAGGTCAAATTATTTTGTCAAATTATTTTGCAGGCAAATTATTTTGCAGGCAAATTATTTTGCAGGCAAATTATTTAGCAGGCAAATTATTTTGCAGGCAAATTATTTTGAAGGCAAATTATTTTGCAGGCAAATTATTTTGCAGGCAAATTATTTTGCAGGCAAATTATTTTGCAGGCAAATTAGGGTTTTGGCAAATTAGGGTTTTGGCAAATTATTTTGCAGGCAAATTATTTTGCAGGCAAATTAGGGTTTTGGCAAATTAGGGTTTTGGCAAATTATTTTGCAGGCAAATTTTGCAGGCAAATTATTTTGCAGGCAAATTATTTTGTCAAATTTTTTGTCAAATTTGACAAAATACTTTTTACAAAATACTTTTTACAAAATACTTTTTACAAAATACTTTTTACAAAATACTTTTTACAAAATACTTTTTACAAAATACTTTTTACAAAATACTTTTTACAAAATACTTTACAAAATATTTTACAAAATACCTTTGTCAAATTATTTTGTCAAATTATTTTGTCAAATTATTTTGGGGGGCAAATTATTTTGCAGGCAAATTATTTTGCAGGCAAATTATTTAGCAGGCAAATTATTTTGCAGGCAAATTAGGGTTTTGGCAAATTAGGGTTTTGGCAAATTATTTTGCAGGCAAATTATTTTGCAGGCAAATTATTTTGCAGGCAAATTAGGGTTTTGGCAAATTATTTTGCAGGCAAATTATTTAGCAGGCAAATTATTTTGCAGGCAAATTGTTTTGCAGGCAAATTATTTAGCAGGCCAATTATTTTGCAGGCAAATTATTTTGCAGGCAAATTATTTTGCAGGCAAATTAGGGTTTTGGCAAATTAGGGTTTTGGCAAATTAGGGTTTTGGCAAATTATTTTGCAGGCTTAGGGTTTTGTCAAATTGTTTTGTCAAATTATTTTGTCAAATTTTACAAAATACTTTTTACAAAATACTTTTTACAAAATACTTTTTACAAAATACTTTTTACAAAATACTTTTTACAAAATACTTTTCACAAAATACTTTTCACAAAATACGTTTTACAAAATACTTTTTGTCAAATTATTTTGTCAAATTATTTTGTAAAAAGTATTTTGTAAAAAGTATTTTGTAAAAAGTATTTTGTAAAAAGTATTTTGTAAAAAGTGGGAACAAAGTGGGAACAAATTATTTAGCAGGCAAATTATTTAGCAGGCAAATTATTTTGCAGGCAAATTAGGGTTTTGGCAAATTAGGGTTTTGGCAAATTATTTTGCAGGCAAATTATTTTGCAGGCAAATTATTTAGCAGGCAAATTATTTAGCAGGCAAATTGTTTTGCAGGCAAATTGTTTTGCAGGCAAATTGTTTTGCAGGCAAATTATTTAGCAGGCAAATTAGGGTTTTGGCAAATTATTTTGCAGGCAAATTATTTTGCAGGCAAATTATTTTGCAGGCAAATTATTTTTCAGGCAAATTATTTTGCAGGCAAATTATTTTGCAGGCAAATTAGGGTTTTGGCAAATTAGGGTTTTGGCAAATTAGGGTTTTGGCAAATTATTTTGCAGGCAAATTATTTTGCAGGCAAATTATTTTGCAGGCAAATTAGGGTTTTGGCAAATTATTTTGCAGGCAAATTATTTTGCAGGCAAATTATTTTGCAGGCAAATTATTTTGCAGGCAAATTGTTTTGCAGGCAAATTGTTTTGCAGGCAAATTATTTAGCAGGCAAATTATTTTGCAGGCAAATTATTTTGCAGGAAAAAATTTTTGCAGGAAAATTATTTTGCAGGCAAATTAGGGTTTTGGCAAATTAGGGTTTTGGCAAATTAGGGTTTTGGCAAATTATTTAGCAGGCAAATCATTTTGCAGGCAAATTATTTAGCAGGCAAATTATTTAGCAGGCAAATTATTTTGCAGGAAAATTATTTTGCAGGCAAATTAGGGTTTTGGCAAATTAGGGTTTTGGCAAATTATTTTGCAGGCAAATTATTTTGCAGGCAAATTATTAGGGTTTTGTCAAATTGTTTTGTCAAATTGTTTTGTCAAATTTTACAAAATACTTTTTACAAAATACTTTTTACAAAATACTTTTTACAAAATACTTTTTACAAAATACTTTTTGTCAAATTATTTTGTCAAATTATTTTGTAAAAAGTATTTTGTAAAAAGTATTTTGTAAAAAGTATTTTGTAAAAAGTATTTTGTAAAAAGTATTTTGTAAAAAGTATTTTGTAAAAAGTATTTTGTAAAAAGTATTTTGTAAAAAGTATTTTGTAAAAAGTATTTTGTAAAAAGTGGGAACAAAGTGGGAACAAATTATTTAGCAGGCAAATCATTTAGCAGGCAAATTATTTAGCAGGCAAATTATTTTGCAGGCAAATTATTTTGCAGGCAAATTATTTTGCAGGCAAATTATTTTGCAGGCAAATTAGGGTTTTGGCAAATTATTTTGCAGGCAAATTATTTTGCAGGCAAATTATTTTGCAGGCAAATTATTTTGCAGGCAAATTGTTTTGCAGGCAAATTGTTTTGCAGGCAAATTATTTAGCAGGCAAATTATTTTGCAGGCAAATTATTTTGCAGGCAAATTATTTTGCAGGAAAATTATTTTGCAGGAAATTTATTTTGCAGGCAAATTAGGGTTTTGGCAAATTAGGGTTTTGGCAAATTAGGGTTTTGGCAAATTATTTAGCAGGCAAATTATTTTGCAGGCAAATTATTTTGCAGGCAAATTATTTTGCAGGCAAATTATTTTGCAGGCAAATTAGGGTTTTGGCAAATTAGGGTTTTGGCAAATTAGGGTTTTGGCAAATTATTTAGCAGGCAAATTATTTTGCAGGCAAATTATTTTGCAGGCAAATTAGGGTTTTGGCAAATTAGGGTTTTGGCAAATTATTTAGCAGGCAAATTATTTTGCAGGCAAATTATTTTGTCAATTTTTTTGTCAAATTTGACAAAATACTTTTTACAAAATACTTTTTACAAAATACTTTTTACAAAATACTTTTTACAAAATACTTTTTACAAAATACTTTTTACAAAATACTTTTTACAAAATACTTTTTACAAAATACTTTTTACAAAATACTTTTTACAAAATACTTTTTACAAAATATTTTACAAAATACTTTTTACAAAATACTTTTTGTCAAATACTTTTTGTCAAATACTTTTTGTCAAATTATTTTGTCAAATTATTTTGTCAAATTATTTTGTCAAATTATTTTGTCAAATTATTTTGGGGGGCAAATTATTTTGCAGGCAAATTATTTTGCAGGCAAATTATTTTGCAGGCAAATTATTTTGCAGGCAAATTAGGGTTTTGGCAAATTAGGGTTTTGGCAAATTAGGGTTTTGGCAAATTATTTAGCAGGCAAATCATTTTGCAGGCAAATTATTTAGCAGGCAAATTATTTTGCAGGCAAATTATTTAGCAGGCAAATTATTTTGCAGGCAAATTATTTAGCAGGCAAATTATTTTGCAGGCAAATTATTTTGCAGGCAAATTAGGGTTTTGGCAAATTAGGGTTTTGGCAAATTAGGGTTTTGGCAAATTATTTTGCAGGCAAATTATTTTGCAGGCAAATTATTAGGGTTTTGTCAAATTGTTTTGTCAAATTATTTTGTCAAATTTTACAAAATACTTTTTACAAAATACTTTTTACAAAATACTTTTTACAAAATACTTTTTACAAAATACTTTAAAAAATACTTTACAAAATACTTTTCGCAAAATACTTTTTATTTTGTCAAATTATTTTGTAAAAAGTATTTTGTAAAAAGTATTTTGTAAAAAGTATTTTGTAAAAAGTATTTTGTAAAAATTATTTTGTAAAAAGTATTTTGTAAAAAGTATTTTGTAAAAAGTATTTTGTAAAAAGTATTTTGTAAAAAGTGGGAACAAAGTGGGAACAAATTATTTTGCAGGCAAATTATTTTGCAGGCAAATTATTTTGCAGGCAAATTATTTTGCAGGCAAATTATTTTGTCAAATTATTTTGTCAAATTTTACAAAATACTTTTTACAAAATACTTTTTACAAAATACTTTTTACAAAATACTTTTTACAAAATACTTTTTACAAAATACTTTTTACAAAATACTTTTTACAAAATACTTTTTACAAAATACTTTTTACAAAATACTTTTTGTCAAATTATTTTGTCAAATTATTTTGTCAAATTATTTTGTCAAATTATTTTGTCAAATTATTTTGTAAAAAGTATTTTGTAAAAAGTATTTTGTTAAAAGTATTTTGTAAAAAGTATTTTGTAAAAAGTGGGAACAAAGTGGGAACAAATTATTTTGCAGGCAAATTATTTTGCAGGCAAATTATTTTGCAGGCAAATTATTTTGCAGGCAAATTATTTAGCAGGCAAATTATTTTGCAGGCAAATTATTTAGCAGGCAAATTATTTTGCAGGAAAATTATTTTGCAGGAAAATTATTTTGCAGGCAAATTAGGGTTTTGTCAAATTAGGGTTTTGTCAAATTAGGGTTTTGTCAAATTAGGGTTTTGTCAAATTAGGGTTTTGTCAAATTAGGGTTTTGTCAAATTAGGGTTTTGTCAAATTAGGGTTTTGTCAAATTATTTTGTCAAATTATTTTGTCAAATTATTTTGTCAAATTATTTTGTCAAATTATTTTGTCAAATTATTTTGTCAAATTATTTTGTCAAATTATTTTGTCAAATTATTTTGTCAAATTATTTTGTCAAATTATTTTGGGGGGCAAATTATTTTGGGGGTCAAATTATTTTGGGGGTCAAATTATTTTTGGGGTCAAATTATTTTTGGGGTCAAATTATTTTTGGGGTCAAATTATTTTGTCAAATTATTTTGTCAAATTATTTTGTCAAATTATTTTGTCAAATTATTTTGTCAAATTATTTTGTCAAATTATTTTGGGGGGCAAATTATTTTGCAGGCAAATTATTTTGCAGGCAAATTATTTTGCAGGCAAATTATTTTGCAGGCAAATTAGGGTTTTGGCAAATTAGGGTTTTGGCAAATTAGGGTTTTGGCAAATTATTTTGTAAAAAGTATTTTGTAAAAAGTATTTTGTAAAAAGTATTTTGTAAAAAGTATTTTGTAAAAAGTATTTTGTAAAAAGTATTTTGTAAAAAGTATTTTGTAAAAAGTGGGAACAAAGTGGGAACAAATTATTTTGCAGGCAAATTATTTAGCAGGCAAATTATTTTGCAGGCAAATTATTTTGCAGGCAAATTATTTTGCAGGCAAATTAGGGTTTTGGCAAATTATTTTGCAGGCAAATTAGGGTTTTGGCAAATTATTTTGCAGGCAAATTATTTTGCAGGCAAATTATTTAGCAGGCAAATTATTTAGCAGGAAAATCATTTTGCAGGCAAATTATTTAGCAGGCAAATTATTTTGCAGGCAAATTATTTTGCAGGCAAATTATTTTGCAGGCAAATTATTTTGCAGGCAAATTATTTTGCAGGCAAATTATTTTGCAGGCAAATTAGGGTTTTGGCAAATTAGGGTTTTGGCAAATTAGGGTTTTGGCAAATTATTTAGCAGGCAAATTATTTTGCAGGCAAATTATTTTGCAGGCAAATTAGGGTTTTGGCAAATTAGGGTTTTGGCAAATTATTTAGCAGGCAAATTATTTTGCAGGCAAATTATTTTGTCAATTTTTTTGTCAAATTTGACAAAATACTTTTTACAAAATACTTTTTACAAAATACTTTTTACAAAATACTTTTTACAAAATACTTTTAACAAAATACTTTTTACAAAATACTTTTTACAAAATACTTTTTACAAAATACTTTTTACAAAATATTTTACAAAATACTTTTTACAAAATACTTTTTGTCAAATACTTTTTGTCAAATTATTTTGTCAAATTATTTTGTCAAATTATTTTGTCAAATTATTTTGTCAAATTATTTTGTCAAATTATTTTGTCAAATTATTTTGTCAAATTATTTTGTCAAATTATTTTGTCAAATTATTTTGTCAAATTATTTTGGGGGGCAAATTATTTTGCAGGCAAATTATTTTGCAGGCAAATTATTTAGCAGGCAAATTATTTTGCAGGCAAATTAGGGTTTTGGCAAATTAGGGTTTTGGCAAATTAGGGTTTTGGCAAATTATTTAGCAGGCAAATCATTTTGCAGGCAAATTATTTAGCAGGCAAATTATTTTGCAGGCAAATTATTTAGCAGGCAAATTATTTTGCAGGCAAATTATTTAGCAGGCAAATTATTTTGCAGGCAAATTATTTTGCAGGCAAATTAGGGTTTTGGCAAATTAGGGTTTTGGCAAATTAGGGTTTTGGCAAATTATTTTGCAGGCAAATTATTTTGCAGGCAAATTATTAGGGTTTTGTCAAATTGTTTTGTCAAATTATTTTGTCAAATTTTACAAAATACTTTTTACAAAATACTTTTTACAAAATACTTTTTACAAAATACTTTACAAAATACTTTACAAAATACTTTACAAAATACTTTACAAAATACTTTGACAAAATAATTTGACAAAAAGTATTTTGCGAAAAGTATTTTGTAAAGTATTTTGTAAAGTATTTTGAAAAAAGTATTTTGTAAAAAGTATTTTGTAAAAAGTATTTTGTAAAAAGTATTTTGTAAAAAGTATTTTGTAAAAAGTATTTTGTAAAAAGTATTTTGTAAAAAGTGGGAACAAAGTGGGAACAAATTATTTTGCAGGCAAATTATTTTGCAGGCAAATTATTTTGCAGGCAAATTAGGGTTTTGGCAAATTAGGGTTTTGGCAAATTAGGGTTTTGGCAAATTATTTAGCAGGCAAATCATTTTGCAGGCAAATTATTTAGCAGGCAAATTATTTAGCAGGCAAATTATTTTGCAGGAAAATTATTTTGCAGGCAAATTAGGGTTTTGGCAAATTAGGGTTTTGGCAAATTATTTTGCAGGCAAATTATTTTGCAGGCAAATTATTAGGGTTTTGTCAAATTGTTTTGTCAAATTGTTTTGTCAAATTTTACAAAATACTTTTTACAAAATACTTTTTACAAAATACTTTTTACAAAATACTTTTTACAAAATACTTTTTGTCAAATTATTTTGTCAAATTATTTTGTAAAAAGTATTTTGTAAAAAGTATTTTGTAAAAAGTATTTTGTAAAAAGTATTTTGTAAAAAGTATTTTGTAAAAAGTATTTTGTAAAAAGTATTTTGTAAAAAGTATTTTGTAAAAAGTATTTTGTAAAAAGTATTTTGTAAAAAGTGGGAACAAAGTGGGAACAAATTATTTAGCAGGCAAATCATTTAGCAGGCAAATTATTTAGCAGGCAAATTATTTTGCAGGCAAATTATTTTGCAGGCAAATTATTTTGCAGGCAAATTATTTTGCAGGCAAATTAGGGTTTTGGCAAATTATTTTGCAGGCAAATTATTTTGCAGGCAAATTATTTTGCAGGCAAATTATTTTGCAGGCAAATTGTTTTGCAGGCAAATTGTTTTGCAGGCAAATTATTTAGCAGGCAAATTATTTTGCAGGCAAATTATTTTGCAGGCAAATTATTTTGCAGGAAAATTATTTTGCAGGAAATTTATTTTGCAGGCAAATTAGGGTTTTGGCAAATTAGGGTTTTGGCAAATTAGGGTTTTGGCAAATTATTTAGCAGGCAAATTATTTTGCAGGCAAATTATTTTGCAGGCAAATTATTTTGCAGGCAAATTATTTTGCAGGCAAATTAGGGTTTTGGCAAATTAGGGTTTTGGCAAATTAGGGTTTTGGCAAATTATTTAGCAGGCAAATTATTTTGCAGGCAAATTATTTTGCAGGCAAATTAGGGTTTTGGCAAATTAGGGTTTTGGCAAATTATTTAGCAGGCAAATTATTTTGCAGGCAAATTATTTTGTCAATTTTTTTGTCAAATTTGACAAAATACTTTTTACAAAATACTTTTTACAAAATACTTTTTACAAAATACTTTTTACAAAATACTTTTTACAAAATACTTTTTACAAAATACTTTTTACAAAATACTTTTTACAAAATACTTTTTACAAAATACTTTTTACAAAATACTTTTTACAAAATATTTTACAAAATACTTTTTACAAAATACTTTTTGTCAAATACTTTTTGTCAAATACTTTTTGTCAAATTATTTTGTCAAATTATTTTGTCAAATTATTTTGTCAAATTATTTTGTCAAATTATTTTGGGGGGCAAATTATTTTGCAGGCAAATTATTTTGCAGGCAAATTATTTTGCAGGCAAATTATTTTGCAGGCAAATTAGGGTTTTGGCAAATTAGGGTTTTGGCAAATTAGGGTTTTGGCAAATTATTTAGCAGGCAAATCATTTTGCAGGCAAATTATTTAGCAGGCAAATTATTTTGCAGGCAAATTATTTAGCAGGCAAATTATTTTGCAGGCAAATTATTTAGCAGGCAAATTATTTTGCAGGCAAATTATTTTGCAGGCAAATTAGGGTTTTGGCAAATTAGGGTTTTGGCAAATTAGGGTTTTGGCAAATTATTTTGCAGGCAAATTATTTTGCAGGCAAATTATTAGGGTTTTGTCAAATTGTTTTGTCAAATTATTTTGTCAAATTTTACAAAATACTTTTTACAAAATACTTTTTACAAAATACTTTTTACAAAATACTTTTTACAAAATACTTTAAAAAATACTTTACAAAATACTTTTCGCAAAATACTTTTTATTTTGTCAAATTATTTTGTAAAAAGTATTTTGTAAAAAGTATTTTGTAAAAAGTATTTTGTAAAAAGTATTTTGTAAAAATTATTTTGTAAAAAGTATTTTGTAAAAAGTATTTTGTAAAAAGTATTTTGTAAAAAGTATTTTGTAAAAAGTGGGAACAAAGTGGGAACAAATTATTTTGCAGGCAAATTATTTTGCAGGCAAATTATTTTGCAGGCAAATTATTTTGCAGGCAAATTATTTTGTCAAATTATTTTGTCAAATTTTACAAAATACTTTTTACAAAATACTTTTTACAAAATACTTTTTACAAAATACTTTTTACAAAATACTTTTTACAAAATACTTTTTACAAAATACTTTTTACAAAATACTTTTTACAAAATACTTTTTACAAAATACTTTTTACAAAATACTTTTTACAAAATACTTTTTGTCAAATTATTTTGTCAAATTATTTTGTCAAATTATTTTGTCAAATTATTTTGTCAAATTATTTTGTAAAAAGTATTTTGTAAAAAGTATTTTGTTAAAAGTATTTTGTAAAAAGTATTTTGTAAAAAGTGGGAACAAAGTGGGAACAAATTATTTTGCAGGCAAATTATTTTGCAGGCAAATTATTTTGCAGGCAAATTATTTTGCAGGCAAATTATTTAGCAGGCAAATTATTTTGCAGGCAAATTATTTAGCAGGCAAATTATTTTGCAGGAAAATTATTTTGCAGGAAAATTATTTTGCAGGCAAATTAGGGTTTTGTCAAATTAGGGTTTTGTCAAATTAGGGTTTTGTCAAATTAGGGTTTTGTCAAATTAGGGTTTTGTCAAATTAGGGTTTTGTCAAATTAGGGTTTTGTCAAATTAGGGTTTTGTCAAATTATTTTGTCAAATTATTTTGTCAAATTATTTTGTCAAATTATTTTGTCAAATTATTTTGTCAAATTATTTTGTCAAATTATTTTGTCAAATTATTTTGTCAAATTATTTTGTCAAATTATTTTGTCAAATTATTTTGGGGGGCAAATTATTTTGGGGGTCAAATTATTTTGGGGGTCAAATTATTTTTGGGGTCAAATTATTTTTGGGGTCAAATTATTTTTGGGGTCAAATTATTTTGTCAAATTATTTTGTCAAATTATTTTGTCAAATTATTTTGTCAAATTATTTTGTCAAATTATTTTGTCAAATTATTTTGGGGGGCAAATTATTTTGCAGGCAAATTATTTTGCAGGCAAATTATTTTGCAGGCAAATTATTTTGCAGGCAAATTAGGGTTTTGGCAAATTAGGGTTTTGGCAAATTAGGGTTTTGGCAAATTATTTTGTAAAAAGTATTTTGTAAAAAGTATTTTGTAAAAAGTATTTTGTAAAAAGTATTTTGTAAAAAGTATTTTGTAAAAAGTATTTTGTAAAAAGTATTTTGTAAAAAGTGGGAACAAAGTGGGAACAAATTATTTTGCAGGCAAATTATTTAGCAGGCAAATTATTTTGCAGGCAAATTATTTTGCAGGCAAATTATTTTGCAGGCAAATTAGGGTTTTGGCAAATTATTTTGCAGGCAAATTAGGGTTTTGGCAAATTATTTTGCAGGCAAATTATTTTGCAGGCAAATTATTTAGCAGGCAAATTATTTAGCAGGAAAATCATTTTGCAGGCAAATTATTTAGCAGGCAAATTATTTTGCAGGCAAATTATTTTGCAGGCAAATTATTTTGCAGGCAAATTATTTTGCAGGCAAATTATTTTGCAGGCAAATTATTTTGCAGGCAAATTAGGGTTTTGGCAAATTAGGGTTTTGGCAAATTAGGGTTTTGGCAAATTATTTAGCAGGCAAATTATTTTGCAGGCAAATTATTTTGCAGGCAAATTAGGGTTTTGGCAAATTAGGGTTTTGGCAAATTATTTAGCAGGCAAATTATTTTGCAGGCAAATTATTTTGTCAATTTTTTTGTCAAATTTGACAAAATACTTTTTACAAAATACTTTTTACAAAATACTTTTTACAAAATACTTTTTACAAAATACTTTTAACAAAATACTTTTTACAAAATACTTTTTACAAAATACTTTTTACAAAATACTTTTTACAAAATATTTTACAAAATACTTTTTACAAAATACTTTTTGTCAAATACTTTTTGTCAAATTATTTTGTCAAATTATTTTGTCAAATTATTTTGTCAAATTATTTTGTCAAATTATTTTGTCAAATTATTTTGTCAAATTATTTTGTCAAATTATTTTGTCAAATTATTTTGTCAAATTATTTTGTCAAATTATTTTGGGGGGCAAATTATTTTGCAGGCAAATTATTTTGCAGGCAAATTATTTAGCAGGCAAATTATTTTGCAGGCAAATTAGGGTTTTGGCAAATTAGGGTTTTGGCAAATTAGGGTTTTGGCAAATTATTTAGCAGGCAAATCATTTTGCAGGCAAATTATTTAGCAGGCAAATTATTTTGCAGGCAAATTATTTAGCAGGCAAATTATTTTGCAGGCAAATTATTTAGCAGGCAAATTATTTTGCAGGCAAATTATTTTGCAGGCAAATTAGGGTTTTGGCAAATTAGGGTTTTGGCAAATTAGGGTTTTGGCAAATTATTTTGCAGGCAAATTATTTTGCAGGCAAATTATTAGGGTTTTGTCAAATTGTTTTGTCAAATTATTTTGTCAAATTTTACAAAATACTTTTTACAAAATACTTTTTACAAAATACTTTTTACAAAATACTTTACAAAATACTTTACAAAATACTTTACAAAATACTTTACAAAATACTTTGACAAAATAATTTGACAAAAAGTATTTTGCGAAAAGTATTTTGTAAAGTATTTTGTAAAGTATTTTGAAAAAAGTATTTTGTAAAAAGTATTTTGTAAAAAGTATTTTGTAAAAAGTATTTTGTAAAAAGTATTTTGTAAAAAGTATTTTGTAAAAAGTATTTTGTAAAAAGTGGGAACAAAGTGGGAACAAATTATTTTGCAGGCAAATTATTTTGCAGGCAAATTATTTTGCAGGCAAATTATTTTGCAGGCAAATTATTTTGTCAAATTATTTTGTCAAATTTTACAAAATACTTTTTACAAAATACTTTTTACAAAATACTTTTTACAAAATACTTTTTACAAAATACTTTTTACAAAATACTTTTTACAAAATACTTTTTACAAAATACTTTTTACAAAATACTTTTTACAAAATACTTTTTACAAAATACTTTTTACAAAATACTTTTTGTCAAATTATTTTGTCAAATTATTTTGTCAAATTATTTTGTAAAAAGTATTTTGTAAAAAGTATTTTGTAAAAAGTATTTTGTAAAAAGTATTTTGTAAAAAGTATTTTGTAAAAAGTATTTTGTAAAAAGTGGGAACAAAGTGGGAACAAATTATTTTGCAGGCAAATTATTTTGCAGGCAAATTATTTTGCAGGCAAATTATTTTGCAGGCAAATTATTTTGCAGGCAAATTATTTAGCAGGCAAATTATTTTGCAGACAAATTATTTAGCAGGCAAATTATTTTGCAGGAAAATTATTTTGCAGGAAAATTATTTTGCAGGCAAATTAGGGTTTTGTCAAATTAGGGTTTTGTCAAATTAGGGTTTTGTCAAATTAGGGTTTTGTCAAATTAGGGTTTTGTCAAATTAGGGTTTTGTCAAATTAGGGTTTTGTCAAATTAGGGTTTTGTCAAATTATTTTGTCAAATTATTTTGTCAAATTATTTTGTCAAATTATTTTGTCAAATTATTTTGTCAAATTATTTTGTCAAATTATTTTGTCAAATTATTTTGGGGGGCAAATTATTTTGGGGGGCAAATTATTTTTGGGGGCAAATTATTTTTGGGGGCAAATAATTTTGTCAAATTATTTTGTCAAATTATTTTGTCAAATTATTTTGTCAAATTATTTTGTCAAATTATTTTGTCAAATTATTTTGGGGGGCAAATTATTTTGCAGGCAAATTATTTAGCAGGCAAATTATTTTGCAGGCAAATTATTTTGCAGGCAAATTATTTTGCAGGCAAATTGAAAAAGTATTTTGTAAAATAAGTGGGAACAAATTATTTTGCAGGCAAATTATTTAGCAGGCAAATTATTTTGCAGGCAAATTATTTTGCAGGCAAATTAGGGTTTTGGCAAATTATTTTGCAGGCAAATTAGGGTTTTGGCAAATTATTTTGCAGGCAAATTATTTTGCAGGCAAATTATTTAGCAGGCAAATTATTTAGCAGGCAAATCATTTTGCAGGCAAATTATTTAGCAGGCAAATTATTTTGCAGGCAAATTATTTAGCAGGCAAATTATTTTGCAGGCAAATTATTTTGCAGGCAAATTAGGGTTTTGGCAAATTATTTTGCAGGCAAATTATTTTGCAGGCAAATTATTTTGCAGGCAAATTATTTTGCAGGCAAATTGTTTTGCAGGCAAATTGTTTTGCAGGCAAATTATTTAGCAGGCAAATTATTTTGCAGGCAAATTATTTTGCAGGCAAATTATTTTGCAGGAAATTTATTTTGCAGGCAAATTAGGGTTTTGGCAAATTAGGGTTTTGGCAAATTAGGGTTTTGGCAAATTATTTAGCAGGCAAATTATTTAGCAGGCAAATTATTTTGCAGGCAAATTATTTAGCAGGCAAATTATTTTGCAGGCAAATTATTTTGCAGGCAAATTATTTTGCAGGCAAATTATTTTGCAGGCAAATTAGGGTTTTGGCAAATTAGGGTTTTGGCAAATTATTTAGCAGGCAAATTATTTTGCAGGCAAATTATTTTGCAGGCAAATTAGGGTTTTGGCAAATTAGGGTTTTGGCAAATTATTTAGCAGGCAAATTATTTAGCAGGCAAATTATTTTGCAGGCAAATTATTTTGTCAATTTTTTTGTCAAATTTGACAAAATACTTTTTACAAAATACTTTTTACAAAATACTTTTTACAAAATACTTTTTACAAAATACTTTTTACAAAATACTTTTTACAAAATACTTTTTACAAAATATTTTACAAAATACTTTTTACAAAATACTTTTTACAAAATACTTTTTACAAAATATTTTACAAAATACTTTTTACAAAATACTTTTTGTCAAATACTTTTTGTCAAATTATTTTGTCAAATTATTTTGTCAAATTATTTTGTCAAATTATTTTGTCAAATTATTTTGTCAAATTATTTTGTCAAATTATTTTGGGGGGCAAATTATTTTGCAGGCAAATTATTTTGCAGGCAAATTATTTTGCAGGCAAATTATTTTGCAGGCAAATTAGGGTTTTGGCAAATTAGGGTTTTGGCAAATTAGGGTTTTGGCAAATTATTTAGCAGGCAAATCATTTTGCAGGCAAATTATTTAGCAGGCAAATTATTTTGCAGGCAAATTATTTAGCAGGCAAATTATTTTGCAGGCAAATTATTTAGCAGGCAAATTATTTTGCAGGCAAATTATTTTGCAGGCAAATTAGGGTTTTGGCAAATTAGGGTTTTGGCAAATTAGGGTTTTGGCAAATTATTTTGCAGGCAAATTATTTTGCAGGCAAATTATTAGGGTTTTGTCAAATTGTTTTGTCAAATTATTTTGTCAAATTTTACAAAATACTTTTTACAAAATACTTTTTACAAAATACTTTTTACAAAATACTTTTTACAAAATACTTTTTACAAAATACTTTTTACAAAATACTTTTTACAAAATACTTTAAAAAATACTTTACAAAATACTTTTCGCAAAATACTTTTTATTTTGTCAAATTATTTTGTAAAAAGTATTTTGTAAAAAGTATTTTGTAAAAAGTATTTTGTAAAAAGTATTTTGTAAAAAGTATTTTGTAAAAAGTATTTTGTAAAAAGTATTTTGTAAAAAGTATTTTGTAAAAAGTGGGAACAAAGTGGGAACAAATTATTTTGCAGGCAAATTATTTTGCAGGCAAATTATTTTGCAGGCAAATTATTTTGCAGGCAAATTATTTTGTCAAATTATTTTGTCAAATTTTACAAAATACTTTTTACAAAATACTTTTTACAAAATACTTTTTACAAAATACTTTTTACAAAATACTTTTTACAAAATACTTTTTACAAAATACTTTTTACAAAATACTTTTTACAAAATACTTTTTACAAAATACTTTTTACAAAATACTTTTTGTCAAATTATTTTGTCAAATTATTTTGTCAAATTATTTTGTCAAATTATTTTGTCAAATTATTTTGTAAAAAGTATTTTGTTAAAAGTATTTTGTAAAAAGTATTTTGTAAAAAGTGGGAACAAAGTGGGAACAAATTATTTTGCAGGCAAATTATTTTGCAGGCAAATTATTTTGCAGGCAAATTATTTTGCAGGCAAATTATTTAGCAGGCAAATTATTTTGCAGGCAAATTATTTAGCAGGCAAATTATTTAGCAGGAAAATTATTTTGCAGGCAAATTATTTTGCAGGCAAATTAGGGTTTTGTCAAATTAGGGTTTTGTCAAATTAGGATTTTGTCAAATTAGGGTTTTGTCAAATTAGGGTTTTGTCAAATTAGGGTTTTGTCAAATTAGGGTTTTGTCAAATTAGGGTTTTGTCAAATTAGGGTTTTGTCAAATTAGGGTTTTGTCAAATTAGGGTTTTGTCAAATTATTTTGTCAAATTATTTTGTCAAATTATTTTGTCAAATTATTTTGTCAAATAATTATTTTGTCAAATAATTATTTTGTCAAATAATTATTTTGTCAAATTATTTTGTCAAATTATTTTGTCAAATTATTTTGTCAAATTATTTTGTCAAATTATTTTGTCAAATTATTTTGTCAAATTATTTTGTCAAATTATTTTGTCAAATTATTTTGTCAAATTATTTTGTCAAATTATTTTGTCAAATTATTTTGTCAAATTATTTTGTCAAATTATTTTGTCAAATTATTTTGTCAAATTATTTTGTCAAATTATTTTGTCAAATTATTTTGTCAAATTATTTTGTCAAATTATTTTGTCAAATTATTTTGTCAAATTATTTTGTCAAATTATTTTGTCAAATTATTTTGGGGGGCAAATTATTTTGGGGGGCAAATTATTTTGGGGGTCAAATTATTTTGTCAAATTATTTTGTCAAATTATTTTGTCAAATTATTTTGTCAAATTATTTTGTCAAATTATTTTGTCAAATTATTTTGTCAAATTATTTTGTCAAATTATTTTGGGGGGCAAATTATTTTGGGGGGCAAATTATTTTGGGGGGCAAATTATTTTGGGGGTCAAATTATTTTGGGGGTCAAATTATTTTGGGGGTCAAATTATTTTGTCAAATTATTTTGTCAAATTATTTTGTCAAATTATTTTGTCAAATTATTTTGTCAAATTATTTTGTCAAATTATTTTGTCAAATTATTTTGTCAAATTATTTTGTCAAATTATTTTGTCAAATTATTTTGTCAAATTATTTTGTCAAATTATTTTGTCAAATTATTTTGTCAAATTATTTAGTCAAATTATTTAGTCAAATTATTTAGTCAAATTATTTTGTCAAATTATTTTGTCAAATTATTTTGTCAAATTATTTTGTCAAATTATTTTGTCAAATTATTTTGTCAAATTATTTTGTCAAATTATTTTGTCAAATTATTTTGTCAAATTATTTTGTCAAATTATTTTGTCAAATTATTTTGTCAAATTATTTTGTCAAATTATTTTGTCAAATTATTTTGTCAAATTATTTTGTCAAATTATTTTGTCAAATTATTTTGTCAAATTATTTTGTCAAATTATTTTGTCAAATTATTTTGTCAAATTATTTTGTCAAATTATTTTGTCAAATTATTTTGTCAAATTATTTTGTCAAATTATTTTGTCAAATTATTTTGTCAAATTATTTTGTCAAATTATTTTGTCAAATTATTTTGTCAAATTATTTTGTCAAATTATTTTGTCAAATTATTTTGTCAAATTATTTTGTCAAATTATTTTGTCAAATTATTTTGTCAAATTATTTTGTCAAATTATTTTGTCAAATTATTTTGTCAAATTATTTTGTCAAATTATTTTGTCAAATTATTTTGTCAAATTATTTTGTCAAATTATTTTGTCAAATTATTTTGTCAAATTATTTTGTCAAATTATTTTGTCAAATTATTTTGTCAAATTATTTTGTCAAATTATTTTGTCAAATTATTTTGTCAAATTATTTTGTCAAATTATTTTGTCAAATTATTTTGTCAAATTATTTTGTCAAATTATTTTGTCAAATTATTTTGTCAAATTATTTTGTCAAATTATTTTGTCAAATTATTTTGTCAAATTATTTTGTCAAATTATTTTGGGGGGCAAATTATTTTGGGGGGCAAATTATTTTGGGGGGCAAATTATTTTGGGGGTCAAATTATTTTGTCAAATTATTTTGTCAAATTATTTTGTCAAATTATTTTGTCAAATTATTTTGTCAAATTATTTTGTCAAATTATTTTGTCAAATTATTTTGGGGGGCAAATTATTTTGGGGGGCAAATTATTTTGGGGGGCAAATTATTTTGGGGGTCAAATTATTTTGGGGGTCAAATTATTTTGGGGGTCAAATTATTTTGTCAAATTATTTTGTCAAATTATTTTGTCAAATTATTTTGTCAAATTATTTTGTCAAATTATTTTGTCAAATTATTTTGTCAAATTATTTTGTCAAATTATTTTGTCAAATTATTTTGTCAAATTATTTTGTCAAATTATTTTGTCAAATTATTTTGTCAAATTATTTAGTCAAATTATTTAGTCAAATTATTTAGTCAAATTATTTAGTCAAATTATTTTGTCAAATTATTTTGTCAAATTATTTTGTCAAATTATTTTGTCAAATTATTTTGTCAAATTATTTTGTCAAATTATTTTGTCAAATTATTTTGTCAAATTATTTTGTCAAATTATTTTGTCAAATTATTTTGTCAAATTATTTTGTCAAATTATTTTGTCAAATTATTTTGTCAAATTATTTTGTCAAATTATTTTGTCAAATTATTTTGTCAAATTATTTTGTCAAATTATTTTGTCAAATTATTTTGTCAAATTATTTTGTCAAATTATTTTGTCAAATTATTTTGTCAAATTATTTTGTCAAATTATTTTGTCAAATTATTTTGTCAAATTATTTTGTCAAATTATTTTGTCAAATTATTTTGTCAAATTATTTTGTCAAATTATTTTGTCAAATTATTTTGTCAAATTATTTTGTCAAATTATTTTGTCAAATTATTTTGTCAAATTATTTTGTCAAATTATTTTGTCAAATTATTTTGTCAAATTATTTTGTCAAATTATTTTGTCAAATTATTTTGTCAAATTATTTTGTCAAATTATTTTGTCAAATTATTTTGTCAAATTATTTTGTCAAATTATTTTGTCAAATTATTTTGTCAAATTATTTTGTCAAATTATTTTGTCAAATTATTTTGTCAAATTATTTTGTCAAATTATTTTGTCAAATTATTTTGTCAAATTATTTTGTCAAATTATTTTGTCAAATTATTTATATTATAATATAATACTTTTTACAAAATACTTTTTACAAAATACTTTTTACAAAATACTTTTTACAAAATACTTTTTACAAAATACTTTTTACAAAATACTTTTTACAAAATACTTTGTCAAATTATTTTGTCAAATTATTTTGTCAAATTATTTTGTCAAATTATTTTGTCAAATTATTTTGCAGGCAAATTATTTTGCAGGCAAATTATTTTGCAGGCAAATTAGGGTTTTGGCAAATTAGGGTTTTGGCAAATTAGGGTTTTGGCAAATTATTTTGCAGGCAAATTATTTTGCAGGCAAATTATTTTGCAGGCAAATTATTTTGTCAAATTTTTTGTCAAATTTGACAAAATACTTTTAAAAAAATACTTTTTACAAAATACTTTTTACAAAATACTTTTTACAAAATACTTTTTACAAAATACTTTTTGTCAAATACTTTTTGTCAAATACTTTTTGTCAAATTATTTTGTCAAATTATTTTGTCAAATTATTTTGTCAAATTATTTTGTCAAATTATTTTGTCAAATTATTTTGTCAAATTATTTTGTCAAATTATTTTGTCAACTTTTGACACTTTTGGTTGTTGAGAAACAGCTCCTAAAACATTATTTGACACTTTTGGTTGTTGAGAAACAGCTCCTAAAACATTATTTGACACTTTTGGTTGTTGAGAAACAGCTCATAAAACATTATTTGACACTTTTGGTTCAATTTCCCCGCCCATACGCATCAAGTCTACCGAAGTATCAGGTGAGAATGTGACCTAAATCTCCTAGAGAGAGAGAGAAGCTCACCGTCTAAGCAATACACCTGCAGCACCATGTTAGCCTTCTTCCTATTGGCCGTCCACTCCAGCAGGGACAGCGGGTAGGTCCGTGCGGTCTCGAGGGCGGGGCCTGCACTCAACTGGGACTTCTGATTGGCCTGGATGAGTCTGTGTTGCAGCAGCGCCTGGCAACCAACGGGGGCATGGTCAGACACAAACCTGTAGAGACACAGGTCAAGGGTCAAGGGAAGCATTAGATTTATTCAGTAGTTAAGTAAGGTCAAGTAGATCATTATGATGCCTTTGAATGTCCTCACTCATTGCATGCCATATTTGTTACTTACCGCATACAGTGTTACAAGACACACACACACTACAACAGACACACACACACACACACACACACACACACACCACAACAGACGACAAACACACACACACACACACACACACACACACACACACACACACAATACAATAGAACACAACAAGTATAATATAATAACAAAACAAAGACACAACCTCAAGACCTAAGCCGAAAAAATAGCCCCCATAAGCCGAGTAAGGAAGCTGCCATTTCCATTCACGAAAATATATTAAAAAAAATATGCTTATAAGATGCTAAGCAACAAGCTATATTATGCTTAGATGATTAAAATAAATGTGCGCGACTGTAAAGACGAAACGGAAGTGGGGAGGAGGCTCCACTTCCGCTTTATCGCTTACTCATGAATAGCTCTTCCGTTGCTCCAGACTGTATGACGGAAGCATTTGGAAATTTGCGAGAGGCAACCGCCTGGTAACGTGAGACGAGTGTCATTAGTAGGAAGTAGAGATGGGACTCGATTAAAAAAAAAAATCTAATTAATCAGAGGCTTTGTAGTTAATTAATCTAGATTAATCGCATTTTAATCGCATATCAAAATTCAACCTGAGAACAGCGAGAAACCTTTTTTAATGTTTTTTGATATCCCAGTGAATCAATGAATTAGTGACTACAGGATACCACTCATTTTCAACATTTTACTGTCATTAATATACCTGTTGTGGAAATAATAATAAAAAGTCACCCCATTCTGTGTTGCCTAGAACTGGAGGTCTGAAAAAAAAATAGTAACAGTAACAAGTACATCTCAGTGACATCACAAAGCTGTACTTACTTCATATTGTTACTGTTTTTTGTCAGACCTCCAGTTCTAGGCAACACAAAATGGGGTGACTTTTTATTATTTCCAGTTTTCAGTACTATAGTAAAGCGCCCAGTGAGAAACGTTCCGCGGTGAAAAAAAAGGTGCGATTAATTTATCTGTAGTTAATCGCAATAATTTTTTCTGTAGTTAATTAATCTAAATTAATCGCAATTAGTCCCAGCCCTAATAGGAAGAGTTATTCAGTCTGTGTGCCCGCGGCGCGCATGCATGCGCGCCGTAACACTCACTTCAGCAGGTGTTTCTCCAGCTTGGGCGACGGTGCGAAGGCGCAGGCGCAGGCCAGCAGCAGCAGCCAGCCCCGGTCGGCGTTGTGGGGGTTGAAGTTCCGCCACACCTGATTGGCCACCTGGGACATGATCTCGTCCCTCAAGCCCGGCGAGGAGAGGCCGCGCTGGATGATGTAGTTCCCGAACAGGTTCTCGGGAGCGCCGTTCAGGTGGGGGTCGCCCATGAACCTCAACACCTACAGGGAAAGGAAAAGAAAGGTACTATGTTTACCCAGGGTAACTGGACTAAGGAAAGGAAAGGTACTATGTTTACCCAGGGTAACTGGACTAAGGAAAGGAAAGATACTATGTTTACCCAGGGTAACTGGACTAAGGAAAGGAAAGGTACTATGTTTACCCAGGGTAACTGGACTAAGGAAAGGAAAGGTACTATGTTTACCCAGGGTAACCGGACTAAGGAAAGGAAAGGTACTATGTTTACCCAGGGTAACTGGACTAAGGAAAGGAAAGGTACTATGTTTACCCAGGGTAACTGGACTAAGGAAAGGAAAGGTACTATGTTTACCCAGGGTAACTGGACTAAAGAAAGGAAAGGTACTATGTTTACCCAGGGTAACTGGACTAAGGAAAGGAAAGGTACTATGTTTACCCAGGGTAACTGGACTAAGGAAAGGAAAGGTACTATGTTTACCCAGGGTAACCAGACTAAGGAAAGGAAATGTACTATGTTTACCCAGGGTAACTGGACTAAAGAAAGGAAAGGTACTATGTTTACCCAGGGTAACTGGACTAAGGAAAGGAAAGGTACTATGTTTACCCAGGGTAACTGGACTAAGGAAAGGAAAGGTACTATGTTTACCCAGGGTAACCAGACTAAGGAAAGGAAATGTACTATGTTTACCCAGGGTAACTGGACTAAGGAAAGGAAATGTACTATGTTTACCCAGGGTAACTGGACTAAGGAAAGGAAAGGTACTATCGTAGATAATGTTGTGGGGGAGTTTTGCCAGTCCTTGTTATTTCACCGTGCTTGGGTGAGATGAGGCTCGTTTAATTACTGTACTGTCTTTGGCGCCTGATTTTCAACAGCGGAAGCCATAAAGGTCTTATCTTGGTGTAAGACTGGCCAATATAGAGGGTATGCGTGTGACATCATCATCCTACATACATCCAAACAGAAAAGTCCTGTGTGGTTGCATTAAGTGGAAACCGAGCTACACTTCCTAACCATCTGTCCATTGTACCAAGACATCAGAGACACATACTTCCCACAGATTACAACCACACACGGAGATTTTGAAAACATGACCAATGACAAAATACTCCCATATCTGCTGGGCTGAAGTACAACAATGTGCAAACACAGCAGCAAGATTTGTGAGTTGCTGTGATAGGAGAAGGATATCAAATGGAACACAACCACCCTAAAGACTAATCATTGTGTATATTCCTGCACTATACCTGCATTGAGTGATCTTGGTACACAGAAGTTGATCTATTGATGATTCTGACCTTCAAAGTACATAATTTTTGTTTTGATTGTATTGCTGTATTGTTGTATTGTTCTTTCTGCTTTGGCAATGTAAACGTATGTTTTCTCATGCCAATAAAGCCCTTTGAATTGAATTGCATTAAACAAGGTTAAACTCACTTTGCAACTCACCCTGCCACTCGATTTGACACTCAAACTATGCATGATGAACTGAGTGGGGTGGGGGTAGGGAACTGTGACGGACATTGTGTATTTTGTTTGTTTAACTGTATGTAATGTGTTTTATTTTCGTTTTATTTTTCGTTTTGTCATTATTTATTTATTTTTGTTCTGTATTTATTGTCAAAACATTTTGTGATGAGATTTTGTTTGTATTTGTGCTGCCATGGGGATGTGGGGGGGGGTAAAAAATATATGTCAATTGTTTTGAATATACTTATTTGTACTGTAAAGAAATTGAATAAACATATGTTTAAAAAAATATATATGCATGATGTGCATACCCTCTATATAGCTTCATGATGAATGCCAGGCTTATTTCAAACGTTTGCACAGCTCATCCACAGCTGATGTTAGACTCTAACCTCAATGAATCTAAACAGAGTCAACAAATCAGGCTTTGTATCTGTAACTCTTTTAGAAGATGACAAACATAACGGGGTCAAGGGACAGGTTCACAGACGAAACAAAGGCCTTTTGGAACACTAGTTCACAAGAGGAGGAAGTGAGAGCACAGATGAGGTCCCACCATGATGAAAAGTCCCAGGGCTTCTTCTCGGAGGTCCTCGTCTATCCGGGTCAGTGGCGCCTCAATAGGAACCATCAGCATTCCAAACTTTGGTTCCTACATGGATAGGGAGAGGTACAAGAGGAGGTACATCTTATTAACCGTACACCCAAATAGAGCGTCAGCAAAATCAAGGTCATCTAACTGTGTCCAAGGTGTCCACTGGATGCCATTTGACCTGGCCCTTCTTTCCCACACTCACCACCAAATGCAAGAGAAAACCAACATAGAAGGCACTAGAAGGATATGTTAGTGTACTATAATATGGTGTAACGGACCCTGAAGTAGGCCTGTGCGTAGCGGTAGAAGGGTGTTCTATAATAAGGTGTAACGGACCCTGAAGTAGGCCTGTGCGTAGCGGTAGAAGGATATGTTAGTGCACTATAATAAGGTGTAACGGACCCTGAAGTAGGCCTGTGCGTAGCGGTAGAAGGGTGTTCTATAATAAGGTGTAACGGACCCTGAAGTAGGCCTGTGCGTAGCGGTAGAAGGGTGTTCTATAATAAGGTGTAACGGACCCTGAAGTAGGCCTGTGCATAGCGGTAGAAGGATATGTTAGTGTACTATAATAAGGTGTAACGGACCCTGAAGTAGGCCTGTGCGTAGCGGTAGAAGGGTGTTCTATAATAAGGTGTAACGGACCCTGAAGTAGGCCTGTGCGTAGCGGTAGAAGGGTGTTCTATAATAAGGTGTAACGGACCCTGAAGTAGGCCTGTGCGTAGCGGTAGAAGGATATGTTAGTGTACTATAATAAGGTGTAACGGACCCTGAAGTAGGCCTGTGCGTAGCGGTAGAAGGGTGTACTATAATAAGGTGTAACGGACCCTGAAGTAGGCCTGTGCGTAGCGGTAGAAGGGTGTTCTATAATAAGGTGTAACGGACCCTGAAGTAGGCCTGTGCGTAGCGGTAGAAGGGTGTTCTATAATAAGGTGTAACGGACCCTGAAGTAGGCCTGTGCGTAGCGGTAGAAGGGTGTTCTATAATAAGGTGTAACGGACCCTGAAAGTAGGCCTGTGCGTAGCGGTAGAAGGGGTAGTTGTTGATGTCCAGAGGCAGAGTGTGCTGAGCCTCCTCCCTGATGTGAGGAGCCTGGAGCATGGCCAGGCAGTCAGAATGCAACACCTTACCACCTGGAGAGAGAGAGGGAGGGGGGAGAGAGAGAGGGAGAGAGAGAGTGGGGGGGAGAGAGAGAGAGGGAGAGAGAGAGAGAGAGAGGGAGGGAGGGAGAGGGAGAGAGAGAGAGAGAGAGAGAGAGAGAGGGAGAGAGAGAGAGAGAGAGTGGGGGGGAGAGAGAGAGACATTACTTCCGAATTATTTTAATCTGAAGGTTTTATTCTGAATGAAAAGCCCTCATGATGTAACCGCGGCCACTGACTTAGTGCGGTCTGCAGTAAGGCTCCCAGCTCGGCAGGAATCACCAGGTGTGTGACATTCACCACCTCTCTCTTCATCAGCTCCTGGAAGAGAGAGAGAGAGAACATCAATGTGTGTGTGTGTGTGTGTGTGTGTGTGTGTGTGTGTGTGTGTGTGTGTGTGTGTGTGTGTGTGTGTGTGTGTGTGCGTGCCTGAAAGTGTGTGAGTCCCTGTTTTTGTAAGAAAAAGGGAGGTTATTTTCCATTTCCAGCAAAATCCTGAGAACACTGTGTCCATCATGACCTGCTTTGGCACACTGTCAGTCAGTATAGAACAATAAAAACATCATTACTGTACATAGAATACACAAATGCATTACAGAACAATTTCAAATGCATCCCCAGTAGCAGTGATGATGGGCTGTAGGGATTAGGTGGTACGGTAGAGCTATTTAAAGATGGAGTGCCGTGATTCCATACAGGGCAGGCTATAGGGTTAGGTACGGCAGTGACGACATGTATCTTGTCTTTTGGTTTAGTTTAGCTTCCATGTGTTGGTCTGTGTATGTATGCACAGATGACACAAGTATTAGGGTTTAGCTTCCATCTGTTGGTCTGTGTATGTATGTACAGTATTTACAGTATGCACAGATGACACAAAGGTTTGATCCTTACCCTGTCTCTTCGCCTGCGGTCATCCCAACGCACCTGTAAACAGCAAACAACAATTTAAAATAACTGTAACATCACTGTAGAAGAACTATCGTGAACCCCAAAAAATGGCCCTTGGATAAGCACAAGTAAGGAAAGCTAGGCTGTATGTTGCTTTGAAAACCGGCATTGAATCATCGTGTTTACTGTTGTTTCTTATGGTCAAAAGGGAGAATTGGTGGAAGAGGGTTGAGGTACTGTATATGCAACATTTTAAAATCTCCTTCAAAAGGGATCTTTTCCCTTTTTTGCTTATATATGATGAATTCCTGTTCTGTTCTTTAACTACATAGAAGTGTCTATTTGTATGTCTGTATATGTTTTGATGAATTGAACAATGTTGACCCTGTTGTAAACAAGTGTAATGCTTAATTGGGTCGTCCACTCACAGTTAACAGTCTCTGTATTGAGTTTGTGCTTGAAATGTACTGTAATTCTACAAACTGTTAATACATATTTCAATCAATCAATAAAAACCTCGTTGGTGTTGTGGACATTTTAAAGTCTATTTGGGCATTGTGAGCACCCAAGACAGTTTTTAAGTTGTTTCATTCAGTATTCATTTGATATTAAATTCCTCTATAAACCCATTGTAACTTCAAACTCCATTTTAACCATGTTAGATTCATTGAAAACAGGCCTTCTAATGAGTGTTTTTTTCAATTACTTTTTTCATGTATTTTTAATAAAGCTTTTCTTTAATAGGAAAGGGATAAAGTCTGATAAAAGGAATATCAAATATCTAATTGAAACAAGAAATGTATAAACGGTGTGGCCGTGCTCTCAAAAGCCTGAGTAGGCCTAATATGATCAAATGACCCCGAGCATGTTTGAAAGTGAAATATCCAGTTAATAAAAGGATCAAAATAGCGTACTGTACTGTACTGTACTGTACCTTGCAGTATCTTTTGCGGTTGACATACATGTTGACCGTTGAACGGAACTGGATCAGACTCTGTCTCATAATGGCATAGCGCCTCCTGGAGGAGGAACACAACATGACATGGATAATATTATATAATGGCATAGCGCCTCCTGGAGGAGGTCAAACACAACATGACATGGATAATATTATTAGCTGTAGCCTAAATTAAGCTATAAAATGCAAACCTTATGACAAAATAAATATTGATAAGTTGCTGGTTTGACAGGAGAGTATTTCCTGTGCATGAAAGATGTACATATTTTCATTAATTATAAAAAAAAAAAAATCACACCCGTGTGAACTGAGTGGTGCCATGGACGTGGTGTTGGGTGCCTGCACATATGCACACATGGCATCAACGCATGGTGTTGTGTGCAGGCACACTACACTTTGTCTTTCTTTTTGCGAACGCAGTGAGCACTAACTATGAGACCTAGCAGAACATGTCTGTCTGTCTGTGTGTCTGTCTGTCTGTCACGCTGTAACACCACCAAAAATATGAATTATGATCGAAAATCTTTGTTACAATGAAACTGAATGGATGTGTTTTTTTTAATGGCAACTGTTCCATTTTGGCAGAGTCAGACGATCCGCGATGTCAACACCAGTCACTCCTCCCAGTCTCCCCCAGTCATGAAGCCTTCTACCCGGGCATAATTTCCTCTTTACGTCCCCTGTCTGTCTGGGACCACCAGAGCTCCAATAGCTATAGCAATTTACACAATCTAAATAAATAAGCATATAGAAACTATTTCACATTAACAATGTTGGTAAAACTAAGATATTTGAGGGGAAATATATAATTTATATCCACAAATAAAATATTATCATTGATTAACTCCATTCCTCTAGTCTCCATCCCTTTAGTTTCCATGAACATTGTAATTGAATGAATGTCATATCTGCAGTATGCACTGTTAGTCATGCACTTTTCAGGGAGAGTAGGGCAGACCATGATACGATCATGGTCATGATGTACATTGTTTTGTTACTAAAAATAAAATGAGACATTTTTCATATTAAAACTAAATATATGTCTGTATTGCATGTTCAAACCTAAAATGTATTTGACTAAGACTAAGACTATATAGTGCTTCTTTGTTTTAGTTTTCCGCCAGCTGGTAAAAAACACTGTTCATGTCAATGAAAGTTACATTCCGAGGTGTTTAATATTAAAACAAACGTCTTGTAACAAACACTAGCAGCGTGCTTGTTTGGGCGTGTCAGTGACTGTGTGTGGTGGTGGTGTGCAAGAGGTGGCACGCACGACCTGATGACTTAAATACATGCACGTGCGTTATTATGGATCCCACCGCAGCTCAGCCTCAACAGAGCTGAATCCGTTTTTATTCTACGGTCTCTGTCGCCCTCAAGTGGACAAAATCAGTAACAGGCCTAGAACCACAGTATGTTTCCTCTGCTGCCTTAAATGAATTACCTTTTGTAGGGTTGAGTTGAGTAAAGTTATATTTGAAAATAGGGTTAAAAAAATATCTATAACATAAATATATAACAGACCACACAATGTACTTTGAAATAACTTAAAATGGATAATAATTAACCCATGAGTTATAGTTACAATATTTAATTACTGAAGGTTAGTTCATATTGAACCCATTGCAATTTAGGCTGCTTGTTTCTTGTGTTTGTTGACACCAACAGAGAAAGAAGCATGTTGTTATTATTTTCTTATGAACACCAGACTCTGCACAACAAGCTATGAAAAAAAGAGAATACAGAAGAAACATTTAATTCTTTAAAACTATGGATGGAGCTGAAAATATTCACCATTTCAGCAACGCCAAGGAGCGCTTTCACCAAACAATAGCTGTGGAAATAGTGTATTTGGACTTGTTTACAGGTGGAGAGGAACTTTAATATTTCACCACTACACCCATAGGTGTCCCTGACAGACTTATCACACGTCACCACCAACCAGTTCATTCATTGAGCTGACTACAAGTTAAAAAAAACATTACACTAATCTACTGATGTGGTAGACAATTAGTGGACAATAAAACACTGGATAAAACATCAGCACTCGACTGCAGTAATAAACACAGATCAAATAATTTAAGGGCACTATGATCGCTTCACAGGATTCCCACACATTTTTACCAATGAATTTACAGAACCCAATTTCCAGGAATATAACAATTCAGTGCAATGATGAGTCTCTTACTCCTATGTGCAACAATGCCCAAAGACAGGCAGTGTAGCAACAATAAAGCATAGACTATAGAACGGTATGATCGGATCATTCTATTCCAAATGTTGCCTAATGTTTTTCTACACCACCTCTCCTAGGACATAGGATAAGGGCCGATTCATACTCCTATTTTAGAGCCGAATAAAAGTCGGTTCGGCTCTGTAGAGCCTACAATTTGACGTCATTTGAGGTTCGGGGGGGGTGGGGCGGGTACCGTCCTAAAGTCGGCTCTTCGGTGCTACTGAAAATTTCTGACGAGCCGAAATCATTTCGGCACTACAGCGCCGAAACAGCGGTAAAAATAGGAGTATGAATCGGCCCTTACTCTGCAGCACGCTGTGAGCTTGTAGATCGGTTCATTTTTGTCAGTGTCAAGCTGTGCTTCATTTGATGCTGATTGCCTTCATTTTACACTCTCAAGACTTGAAGATCTAATAAGGGTCCATTTGGTTACCAACTGATATCATTTAGCTGTATGGGGACCACCTGGAACCGGACCACTGGTGGCGAATCACTGCCTTACAATATTAAATATGAAGCAAATATAGATTGAAGTGCTTCGACACAAGACTGAATGGAAACCAAAATAAAATAACAAAGTGCTCGTCACTGAACGGTACTGTAGCCCAATTTATCTTGTGCTTAAAGCAAACTAAAATAACAAAGTGCTCGTCACTGAACGGTACTGTAGCCCAATTTATCTTGTGCTTAAAGCAAACTAAAATAACAAAGTGCTCGTCACTGAACGGTACTGTAGCCCAATTTATCTTGTGCTTAAAAATGCTCATTATTTATATAAATAATGTTCTATCATTTAGTTCAACAATAAAATGTTGAAATGTATTATAGTTGTATCAAATAATGTTATATTCTTTAATTCAAACAATAAAATATGTATTTAATTTAAATACATAAAACATTTATTATTTAAAATAACAAATGTTCATAGCTGAAATTAAATTGTATGTCCCGTGAGCTGTGCAACCCGGACCACGCATCACAGCCAATATTTAACCCATTTTGGGCGGGAACCCATTTTGGTGTTTTAAGCATTGTCATGCTTTAGCTGTTGAAAAATAGCAGATCTAAAGCTCATAGCGCAGCACCGAGTGCCACACTACAAGCTTGTAGGTCTGATATTTTTGAAAAATCGTGAAAATGTGGCACAAATCTTTGAATATATATTCTTTCAGAGGGAACATTTTTAACTCATATTTGCTTCCCCCATTTTTCCCCTCACTGTATACGTTTCTTTTCCATTTTTGCTTCCTTTATGATTAATTCCTGTTCTGTTCTTTAACTATATAGAAGTGTCTATTTGTACGTCTCTAAATGTTTTGATGAATTGAACATGGTGGACCCTGTTGTAAACAAGTGTAATGCAAACTGTTAATAAATATTTCAATCAATCAATCAATTCTGGATTTGATAAGCGAGAAACACCAACACACACTCACAAAGTCACCCAAGTGAAAAACCATTAAATATACTTCATATAAAAAATAAAAAAAGTGACCAAAGTGTTCCTGTGCCTCAATGTCAGAAATGTGAGAGTTCACCGGAGGTGGGAGGAGCATTAAATGCCAACCTGGCTGAAAACACAATCTCCTCCCCTCAGTGGTGTTGGTGATGGCTCACAGACGCAGACGGCGGCTGCAGGTCTTTGCTCTCTGTGTCCGAAGCAGAGTCGATGTCCTGCGTCTGCTGTTTCATCCACATGGCAGCTCCTCGTGTCTGAGATATAGAAACAGAAAGTTAGCTCCTCTAATGCAAGTAACTGACAATATATACACAAACTCTGATGAGGCAGCATCGCATTGTTTGAAAAAAATCACTCCTGTGTGAAGTGAGGGGCTTTTTACCAACCCTTATCATCTCACATCATGACGATATCATAACATAACATATATATGTCGATTTGCTCAGTGACAGACAAAACAGACACTGTTCATTGTTAAGTTAAACGCCCGGGGGTATTTATTACATTAACCCATTCAAGGACGGGAACCCCTTTTGGGATTATGTTATGCTTTAGCTATTGAAAAATAGCAGATTTACAAGCTCATAGTGCGGCACTAAGTGCCGCGCTACGAGCTTGTAGAAAAATTGTGAAAATGTGGCGTGAATCTTTGAATATATATTCTTTCCCTGTGGACGTTTTTAACTTCAATCTTTGCTTCTGGGGGGTCTCTGGAACAGATAGGGGTCCCGCGGCCAAATACAGATAATTCTGGAGGTCCTTGACATGAAGAAAGTTGAGCACCACTGACATACTATAGATCGACAACAACAGGAGGTATGATTAATTCTAACGCGACTAGCGGTGGGCCGTCTAACACATAATCTTTGCTTAGAATTGGACGGAATTATTTAGATTTAGATTCACGCCAGCCTGTGGAGCGATGCGATGGGTTTTGATATCAATACATCACCGTCCTTTTATTGATCTCAGTCCTGGGCGACGAGTGTTACTAATTGATAGGACGGAGAACTCCGTCCTTGCCGCTCGGGTGTTAATGGCATTAAATGTTTGTGTTAGTGACAAAACAAACATTAAACTCTGTCCATTGTCAATGGACAAGACAAACATTAAACTCTGTCCATTGTCAATGGCGTTTTGAATGTTTGTCTAGACAAGACAAACTTAATTAAATTAAACATAGGAGGGGCCAGCGCCCCTCAAAAATAGAATCTTTTGTATTAGCTTTAATATGTCATGTTACTTAAGGACTGGGATCTGAGATGATGATCATTACTGTGTCTACAGTACCTGCCCCTGAGATGTCTATCAGTGAAAGATTCAATATAAAGAGGCTTTTTACAAAAGTTGTGGGGCATCTTATAAACTGGGTGGGGGCGCGAGACGAGCAGTGACGCTGACGCACAATGAATTTGGCTTAAAATAAAACGGCGATATAGCTGCAGAAGATAGAGGAGCGCATATTGGATTGGTCTTTTATTTAACAATTAAACAGCGCCTGAACCAGGCATTACCTCTCCATCAAATAAAAATATATATAATCCAAACTCCTCTGTCAATTGTAAACGAACGGTAACATGAATGAACTCTTCAAGACACTTGTCAGAAATAAAATCAACCACGGTTGATTTGATTGATCATAAAGTTAACGTGACTGTGAGTGTGTGTATGGGAAAAATATATAAACTTCACAGATTATAGATCACTTGGAATTATAACAATCTGTTGAGTATTGCCTGAATAATGCCACTGGTGAAATCCCATTTTTTATCGACATGCGATGCCGATGGAGAAATCCCACATAGTTAAATTACCGATGAAGAATTATAATCCAAGGTTTGTCAATCATATTATGGTTTATGGTTGAAAGTAAACCATAATAAGTAAACATTAAGAAGAGATCTGCAGTCATTGTGCTGCATGAGAGCAGCTCCGCTTGCTAATTGAGTTGACATTTGCGCAACTTCACTGCATGGCATTACAGTAATTAGTTATTTGCCAGCACCTGCTCCAATAAAGGCCTAAATCGAACTTTATTTATATAGCACATTTAAAACAATAAAAGCTGACCAAATTGCTGTAGGCCTACAGGCTGAAACAAGTGGAGCACAAAAAAAAGCATAATTAAAAGAAAAAACACAGGCAAATAGTATAGGCTACATAATTACAATAATATGATCAGGTGCAATTAAATGCCAAAGAGAAAAGGTGTTTTGGTCTGGGTATGTAGGAGCTGCTCTGCTGCATGGGAGTTCACAGTGATGGAACAGGTCAGTCTTCAGACAAGAAAAAAAAAAGATATCGCTGGCAACGGCAAAATCAATTCTCTGCATCGCCAAAATAAAAATATAGGCCTAGTTTCATTTGTGCCATTATACTCTCAGCCAATATGCACAACGCAGCGCATGATATTGCAGATCTTCGAATTTCCGGTGCGCGCACAAGTATAATGTACACCGCCAGGCTCCACAAGGTTCTCAGCGCAATGGCGCATCGATAAAAGTTGGGATTTTATAGTGGCATTATTCAGGCAATACTCAACAGATTGTTATAATTCCAAGTGATCTATAATCTGTGAGTTTATATTTTCATTTGGGTGTAAGTAATGTTTTTATATGACTTATCAAACATGGTAGCCTATATTTAATGTCCACTGAGCTGTGGTGCGCTTGCCTACACTCTCAATTAGGGATTTTCCCAGCGGTCATTTTCACTCTCGTGTAGCCTACAACCTTTATTCAAATAGGGTATTTTAAAATGCAACCACACTTTCGATTTATTTTTCCTGGCTCCTGGGACTGCAGCTGCACTTGTTCAGTTGACTTCCTTGTTAACACGGGGAAAGAGGAGGCGTTGCGAGGTGCTGCGAGGCGCAAGCATGGGGCCGTCTCGGACCAAAAGCGGACGCTTTTTTAATGACTATTCGATTCAAAATGTTAAAATCGATTCCCGTGCGTATCAATTGAACGTCGATTAATCAATTTTTTTGGGTCAGCCCTAGTCCACACTACTACTGTACACTATCCCAGGTTAGGGTCGGACTCACCTCAGCGGTGGACTGCAGGCTGCAGGGCGAACATGATCTGGTTGACTCCGTGGTGAACGGGCTTTCCGTAGGTGGCTCCCTTCGGTACGGGGCGTTCACGACCATCACGCCGCACACGGATACGATAGATGACGTAGCCTGTTGAAACAAAAAAAGATATGATAATGACGTAAACATACGCTAATGACGTAGCCTGTTGGAATAGAACACAGTGCTGCTGTTTTTGCTTGTAAAATGTGTTATATTGATTTCGGCAACACAAAATCTTTCTCAAATGTCATAAATACATATACCTAACATCTTACATATACCTAACATCTAAAACAAGTACTGGTGCCTTAGTTTACTCATACGTTAATCTAGATCAGTGGTAACCAACCTTTTCAAGCCCAAGAGCCCATTTTATTCCCAATTGTAAGCCAAGATCTACCACTAAAACGTGTTAGAAAAAACACTTGTTTTTTTGCTATTTCTGACAGACTCAATGCATGTGCACACATCCACACAAAGACTAAAGCTTAAATTAGAATAAATACTTATAGTAAGTTTGTTATATTATCAATGTCAAATAATATTAAGACAAATTAGAAATAATTAGTATTAGAAATATTTTGTTTCTCATTTCAATGAATATTCACATTGGCAGATGTTCAAATGACATAGGCATAACATGACCATATATATTTGCACAGATATGGTGACATACTCTCAGGGTCAGCCCACCTTTAATGAGACTGCTGTGTTATCTGCAAGCGTTTTGAAATCTGGTTCATATTTAGTGATTGCCAGTCTGAGGGTGTCATTAAGATGTGAGTCAGTCATACGAGTTCTAAACTTGGATTTTATTATTTTCATTTGTGAAAAGGCCATTTCACATAAGTATCGGACAGCAGTTCAATGACAGTAGGCTCAGTAAATAGGATTTGATACAAAAGCAGCTACTTGACTCATGCGTTGTACTTCAACAAGTTTTCATATTTCATATTTATCATATCTTTTGCTCTATGTGTGCGTGTGTACAGATTTCAAACTGTAGCATTGATTATTGTCACGGACAGAAGTCATTCTTTATTTCTTTCCCTTTGCATATGCCCTGGAGTGCACTCGCCTATTAGTTTGCATTGCAGACTGGTATATGCAGTATATTTGTCTCATTTTTATATTTGTGTTTGAGGAGAACGAGACTATGCATTCCTTTAAGCAACACAACTTCTGCAGCTGCATCCATATGTTTAGAATTTGCATCAATGATCAAATCCCAATAATAAAAAATATAACAACGAACAACGAAAACTGAAGGAGCAGCGGCGCTATCGGCTAGTAGTCCCAACTCGAAGTGTCTGCAGCCTGTCACGAGGCCCCGTGAGCACGTTGTTCCGTATTTTAATGTCGGGTCGGAGAATAAATACAGTATGAATGACGGCGGGATTTATTTGACCACTCTGTCCTGCTTTCTTCACGAGAAGAGAAGAGCGCTCACAGCTGCTAATATGGTAGCAGCCGTGTGGCTGTCAGTTCTCTTTACGGCATGACGTAATGGGAACCTGGGTCTGGGAAGCTCAGAGCTGCAGCCATTGGCTCATGATACGAGCACACGACCAATGGGACAGATCATTCAGTGTTGCTAAGATACCACCCCCCCACCACACACACGCACACACACACACACACCCTTGGACGATGGGGTCTATTCTCAAACTCAGAGCCACAGCGCTCTGCTCAAAATTAATTTGTATGTGACGAGCGGCACTGACATTATTCCAATGGGTCTGAGCACTTCGCGATCGACTCGAAAGGTTCCCGCGAGCTACTGGTAGATCGCGAACCCCAGGTTGGTTACCCCTGATCTAGATCATGAAATGTAGCACATTTGTAAAAAAAGAAAAACGCTTCAACTAACGTAAATGGCACCCAGCACACTGAAACATACACACAGTGCTGTGCCCTGAGATGGAGGGATCAGCTGACCACTGCATGTCTTGTAGTTGAAGCGGATGTCAGATGTTTATAGGGTGAGCAGGAAAGGTGACAGCACTGAGCCCTGGGGAGTGCCTGTGATGTACACCAGCACCTCCGAACAGACAACCCTGCAGTCTCACATACTGCAGTCTGCCCCAGAGGTTCTTGGATCTTAGATCCATGCCACCAAACCATGCCCCCCCCCCCCCCCCCCCCCCCCTTCAACACAAGCTTCTGCAAGCAGTTGTGACCGGATAGTTTTGAAGACACTGGAGAAGTTTAAAAACAGCATGATTCTAACTGTATTGCCCAGGGTGTCAAAGTGTGTGAATGCCTTGTTTAGCATGTAGAATAGATGACATCATCAAACCTGGTATGCAGACTGAAGGGGGCCAATGTACTGATTGCACGGAGATGATCACAGTTCCTCCCCGTCTTCAGGGAGAGGATATCGTTTGGATCAGCCCCTCATAACACGTAGAAAATGCATGTTTTGGCCAGAAAGGAATCTTTTACCTACCGGAAATAAAAAATACTTTGTTACTCCACTGCGCCCCTGCAGATATAAAAAAATCCCTTTCTGGCCAAAATAAATGCATTTTATACAAGTGGTGGGGAGCTCAGAGTGGAAAGTAGGCTTTCTAGTAATAACACAAGCCGCCTGTAGCCCAGCCTACAGACCCTACAGACCCAGTAAACACTCACCCTGCTAGGCCTTGTAGCCCAGCCTACAGACCCAGTAAACACTCACCCTGCTAGGCCTGCGGTCCTTGTCGGGCCTGGTGGGTCGGGGGGCTCTGTAGAGGTTGGACAGCTGGCGGTACTGCAGCAGGAAACGCATCACGTCCGACTGCTTCTTGCGCCACAACTCCTGCATGTATTTGTACGCCGACTACGCTCCCATCTTGGTGTATCTGCAGGAGGAGAGACAGCAGGACAGTAAGACAATGTACTTGTACAATAATACTTTCCGTCAAGAAATTATGTGCAGGAGTTTGGAAGCGCACGTCAAAGTCACCCTGCGCACCACCTGTTTCGAATTTGCACATAATGCAGGAGGCAGCAGTGCGCCCCGTTAATAAAAACGAGTGCTTCCAAACTGCAACACTTAGAAAAAGAATCACCTGCACAGAATGTCTTGACAGAAAGTAGCTCATATTAACAATAACAACATGTCTACAGTGGATTTTTATGACACACAAGCTCGGCAGATTGAAAGAGGATAATTCAAGCTTGGCCTACAGCTGCAATGTTGGTGAGTTTAATGTCGTTTAAGACAAGCAGATCGCAAACGCAAATTGGATGAATGGGGAGTCAATGGAGGGTATTGCAACTCTAGATTCATCCCATTATAAAAAAATCTAGAGTTGCAAATTGCTGCTAGTCTATCAACTAGGCTTGATAGATAGCCTGGTATAATCTGGGCTTTAAATGAGCTGTACTGTACTTTGAATGTTTGAACGTGTATGAAAGGTGGTATATAAATAAAATTGCCTTGCCTACTTGCTCAGACTGATATAGACTGTAAAAGGGTAACACACACACACACACACACACACACACACAGTCTGTATAATCATTCATAGGCTACTACTCATTGTTGACAGAACATACTGTATTAATTTCACACTCAGAGATGATAGATAATTAATTCACTGTTCATTCAGTCACTGACTGAACATGTGACTCATTCAGAGATAAAGTGGGGTATTTTGACGTAAACCCACCTTTTCAGACTCCATCATGGCCCATAGCACTTACCCCACCCCCTTAGATAGCATTTGATACAGACTTATAGCATGTTATGAAGACAGCACTATAATTGCACTATAATTGCTATGACTACTATTGTAGTCATAGCACGTCATAGTACATATGTATAGCATAGTATAGTATAGTATATATGTATAGTTTATATGTATAGTTTCATTATATATATATTCCACTGTTACTTTCTTAGCTTACGCATGTTTCATGATAAATGCTTTTTATGTGATGTATTCCCATGCTTTTTTGTTCTTGCTTAATGTAAATCGCTCTGGATTAAGAGCGTCTGCTAAATGCCTAAATTGTAAACTGACTGACCTGAATGGAATGTTCTCTCTCTCTGTGTGAATATCTCTCTCTGTGTGTGTGTGTGTGTGTGTGTGTGTGTGTGTGTGTGTGTGTGTGTGTGTGTGTGTGTGAATGAGGTGTAAACTGACCTTAAGACTGTTAACACTTCCAGTCGTTCCATTCTCAGAACAGCGTTGGTTGGTAAAAATAACATGAAAAGTCCCTTTAGTTTCGCTGCTGGCTGTAGAGACACGTAACGTAATTTAACTTTGGCAATGGAACCAAATGGACCCGCTCGTTCAGACAAGACGACTCGGTTCAATATATGTAACATATTTCCTGCTACGGTATCATTTATTATTAACAATAACAAATTGTCTTTGTCAATGTCTTTGCTAAAGTTTTTCCACCACAAGCCGTCAGCATCCGGTGTGCAGCGTTTAAAAGAGGCCCGGACGGAAACACTTGAAACAGATCAGTTCCTACTCCAATGTCTGCTTCTGTCTGTCTGAGGAGGTTTACGGTACAACAGCGTTACTGCTTTTAATAACTTATAAAACATTTAAAATACCGATTATCGATGATGTTTAGGAACTTATAAAACTATAAACATTATAACGTTCATTTTCTCTCATTATAAAAGCTGTAGATTCATCGTTAAAGTTAATTATTGCTTTAAAACAAGCGTTGAGGTTAAATACACCATGTATTGTGTAATGTGTCGTTATCACCACAGAGTGGCAGCAAAGCCTATATTGTTGCCTATATATTGTAAACTGAGCTGTAAAATGAGGAGAAATGATTTGGCGTTTTAGTTGTTCATATTATTATTACTACTACTGCAAATAATAATAATAATAACAAAAAATAGTAATAGATAATAATAATATCCTTGTTGTGTGAATCTGTCTCAAACTAACAGCAGAAATATGTTCAGGATGATATGGAAATGTTTGACAACAAAACAGCAGTTTCTCAGTTATATAAGGATCCTCACAGCTTCATATCCTGCTACCCTAATAGACAGGGGGTACATGAGCACATGGCCGTTCATTCGTGCTCTATTTCCGACCAAACCACACTTCCACCACACATCTCTCTATGCAAAATAAAACCTGCACACTCCCACAAAACATATAGACTACATTGCATTCGCCAAAAATGTCTTATTTACTGTTTAAATATTACTTTTCTGACCTAATAGACAGGGGGTACATGAGCACATGGCCGTTCATTTCAAAATTCAAAAATGAAAAATGAAAAAAACTGTGGGTTATAGCCCATGTTTTTTGAAATTTTGAAAAAAAAAGTTAGCCTCGTTTCTCATCATTTTGGACCGTGGGCTATAGCCCATATCGTACGGCATACTATGGCACGCCGTTTTTCATCATTTTTGAGGATTTGAAAAAAATGAAAAATGAAAAAAACGGTGGGTTATAGCCCATGTTTTTTTAAATTTTGAAAAAAAAAGTTAGCCTCGTTTCTCATCATTTTGGACCGTGGGCTATAGCCCATATCGTACGGCATACTATGGCACGCCGTTTTTCATCATTTTTGAGGATTTGAAAAAAATTAAAAATGAAAAAAACGGTGGGTTATAGCCCATGTTTTTTGAAATTTTGAAAAAAAAGTTAGCCTCGTTTCTCATCATTTTGGACCGTGGGCTATAGCCCATATCGTACGGCATACTATGGCACGCCGTTTTTCATCATTTTTGAGAATTTGAAAAAAATTAAAAATTAAAAAAACGATGGGTTATAGCCCATGTTTTTTGAAATTTTGAAAAAAAAAGTTAGCCTCGTTTCTCATCATTTTGGACCGTGGGCTATAGCCCATATCGTACGGCATACTATGGCACGCCGTTTTTCATCATTTTTGAGGATTTGAAAAAAATGAAAAATGAAAAAAACTGTGGGTTATAGCCCATGTTTTTTGAAATTTTGAAAAAAAAAGTTAGCCTCGTTTCTCATCATTTTGGACCGTGGGCTATAGCCCATATCGTACGGCATACTATGGCACGCCGTTTTTCATCATTTTTGAGGATTTGAAAAAAATGAAAAATGAAAAAAACGGTGGGTTATAGCCCATGTTTTTTTAAATTTTGAAAAAAAAAGTTAGCCTCGTTTCTCATCATTTTGGACCGTGGGCTATAGCCCATATCGTACGGCATACTATGGCACGCCGTTTTTCATCATTTTTGAGGATTTGAAAAAAATTAAAAATGAAAAAAACGGTGGGTTATAGCCCATGTTTTTTGAAATTTTGGAAAAAAAAGTTAGCCTCGTTTCTCATCATTTTGGACCGTGGGCTATAGCCCATATCGTACGGCATACTATGGCACGCCGTTTTTCATCATTTTTGAGGATTTGAAAAAAATTAAAAATGAAAAAAACGGTGGGTTATAGCCCATGTTTTTTGAAATTTTGAAAAAAAAGTTAGCCTCGTTTCTCATCATTTTGGACCGTGGGCTATAGCCCATATCGTACGGCATACTATGGCACGCCGTTTTTCATCATTTTTGAGAATTTGAAAAAAATTAAAAATTAAAAAAACGATGGGTTATAGCCCATGTTTTTTGAAATTTTGAAAAAAAAAGTTAGCCTCGTTTCTCATCATTTTGGACCGTGGGCTATAGCCCATATCGTACGGCATACTATGGCACGCCGTTTTTCATCATTTTTGAGGATTTGAAAAAAATGAAAAATGAAAAAAACTGTGGGTTATGGCCCATGTTTTTTGAAATTTTGAAAAAAAAAGTTAGCCTCGTTTCTCATCATTTTGGACCGTGGGCTATAGCCCATATCGTACGGCATACTATGGCACGCCGTTTTTCATCATTTTTGAGGATTTGAAAAAAATGAAAAATGAAAAAAACGGTGGGTTATAGCCCATGTTTTTTTAAATTTTGAAAAAAAAAGTTAGCCTCGTTTCTCATCATTTTGGACCGTGGGCTATAGCCCATATCGTACGGCATACTATGGCACGCCGTTTTTCATCATTTTTGAGGATTTGAAAAAAATTAAAAATGAAATAAACGGTGGGTTATAGCCCATGTTTTTTGAAATTTTGGAAAAAAAAGTTAGCCTCGTTTCTCATCATTTTGGACCGTGGGCTATAGCCCATATCGTACGGCATACTATGGCACGCCGTTTTTCATCATTTTTGAGGATTTGAAAAAAATGAAAAATGAAAAAAACGGTGGGTTATAGCCCATGTTTTTTGAAATTTTGAAAAAAAAAGTTAGCCTCGTTTCTCATCATTTTGGACCGTGGGCTAAAGCCCATATCGTACGGCATACTATGGCACGCCGTTTTTCATCATTTTTGAGGATTTGAAAAAAATTAAAAATTAAAAAAACGGTGGGTTATAGCCCATGTTTTTTGAAATTTTGAAAAAAAAAGTTAGCCTCGTTTCTCATCATTTTGGACCGTGGGCTATAGCCCATATCGTACGGCATACTATGGCACGCCGTTTTTCATCATTTTTGAGGATTTGAAAAAAATGAAAAATGAAAAAAACGGTGGGTTATAGCCCATGTTTTTTGAAATTTTGAAAAAAAAAGTTAGCCTCGTTTCTCATCATTTTGGACCGTGGGCTATAGCCCATATCGTACGGCATACTATGGCACGCCGTTTTTCATCATTTTTGAGGATTTGAAAAAAATGAAAAATGAAAAAAACGGTGGGTTATAGCCCATGTTTTTTGAAATTTTGAAAAAAAAAGTTAGCCTCGTTTCTCATCATTTTGGACCGTGGGCTATAGCCCATATCGTACGGCATACTATGGCACGCCGTTTTTCATCATTTTTGAGGATTTGAAAAAAATGAAAAATGAAAAAAACGGTGGGTTATAGCCCATGTTTTTTGAAATTTTGAAAAAAAAAGTTAGCCTCGTTTCTCATCATTTTGGACCGTGGGCTATAGCCCATATCGTACGGCATACTATGCCACGCCGTTTTTCATCATTTTTGAGGATTTGAAAAAAATTAAAAATGAAAAAAACGGTGGGTTATAGCCCATGTTTTTTGAAATTTTGGAAAAAAAAGTTAGCCTCGTTTCTCATCATTTTGGACCGTGGGCTATAGCCCATATCGTACGGCATACTATGGCACGCCGTTTTTCATCATTTTTGAGGATTTGAAAAAAATTAAAAATTAAAAAAACGGTGGGTTATAGCCCATGTTTTTTGAAATTTTGGAAAAAAAAGTTAGCCTCGTTTCTCATCATTTTGGACCGTGGGCTATAGCCCATATCGTACGGCATACTATGGCACGCCGTTTTTCATCATTTTTGAGGATTTGAAAAAAATGAAAAATGAAAAAAACGGTGGGTTATAGCCCATGTTTTTTTTAATTTTGAAAAAAAAGTTAGCCTCGTTTCTCATCATTTTGGACCGTGGGCTATAGCCCATATCGTACGGCATACTATGGCACGCCGTTTTTCATCATTTTTGAGGATTTGAAAAAAATTAAAAATGAAAAAAACGGTGGGTTATAGCCCATGTTTTTTGAAATTTTGGAAAAAAAAGTTAGCCTCGTTTCTCATCATTTTGGACCGTGGGCTATAGCCCATATCGTACGGCATACTATGGCACGCCGTTTTTCATCATTTTTGAGGATTTGAAAAAAATGAAAAATGAAAAAAACGGTGGGTTATAGCCCATGTTTTTTGAAATTTTGAAAAAAAAAGTTAGCCTCGTTTCTCATCATTTTGGACCGTGGGCTATAGCCCATATCGTACGGCATACTATGGCACGCCGTTTTTCATCATTTTTGAGGATTTGAAAAAAATTTAAAATGAAAAAAACGGTGGGTTATAGCCCATGTCTTTTGAAATTTTGAAAAAAAAAGTTAGCCTCGTTTCTCATCATTTTGGACCGTGGGCTATAGCCCATATCGTACGGCATACTATGGCACGCCGTTTTTCATCATTTTTGAGGATTTGAAAAAAATTAAAAATGAAAAAAACGGTGGGTTATAGCCCATGTTTTTTGAAATTTTGGAAAAAAAAGTTAGCCTCGTTTCTCATCATTTTGGACCGTGGGCTATAGCCCATATCGTACGGCATACTATGGCACGCCGTTTTTCATCATTTTTGAGGATTTGAAAAAAATGAAAAATGAAAAAAACGGTGGGTTATAGCCCATGTTTTTTGAAATTTTGAAAAAAAAAGTTAGCCTCGTTTCTCATCATTTTGGACCGTGGGCTATAGCCCATATCGTACGGCATACTATGGCACGCCGTTTTTCATCATTTTTGAGGATTTGAAAAAAATTAAAAATTAAAAAAACGGTGGGTTATAGCCCATGTTTTTTGAAATTTTGAAAAAAAAAGTTAGCCTCGTTTCTCATCATTTTGGACCGTGGGCTATAGCCCATATCGTACGGCATACTATGGCACGCCGTTTTTCATCATTTTTGAGGATTTGAAAAAAATGAAAAATGAAAAAAACGGTGGGTTATAGCCCATGTTTTTTGAAATTTTGAAAAAAAAAGTTAGCCTCGTTTCTCATCATTTTGGACCGTGGTCTATAGCCCATATCGTACGGCATACTATGGCACGCCGTTTTTCATCATTTTTGAGGATTTGAAAAAAATGAAAAATGAAAAAAACGGTGGGTTATAGCCCATGTTTTTTGAAATTTTGGAAAAAAAAGTTAGCCTCGTTTCTCATCATTTTGGACCGTGGGCTATAGCCCATATCGTACGGCATACTATGGCACGCCGTTTTTCATCATTTTTGAGGATTTGAAAAAAATGAAAAATGAAAAAAACGGTGGGTTATAGCCCATGTTTTTTGAAATTTTGAAAAAAAAAGTTAGCCTCGTTTCTCATCATTTTGGACCGTGGGCTATAGCCCATATCGTACGGCATAATATGGCACGCCGTTTTTCATCATTTTTGAGGATTTGAAAAAAATTAAAAATTAAAAAAACGGTGGGTTATAGCCCATGTTTTTTGAAATTTTGAAAAAAAAAGTTAGCCTCGTTTCTCATCATTTTGGACCGTGGGCTATAGCCCATATCGTACGGCATACTATGGCACGCCGTTTTTCATCATTTTTGAGGATTTGAAAAAAATGAAAAATGAAAAAAACGGTGGGTTATAGCCCATGTTTTTTGAAATTTTGAAAAAAAAAGTTAGCCTCGTTTCTCATCATTTTGGACCGTGGGCTATAGCCCATATCGTACGGCATACTATGGCACGCCGTTTTTCATCATTTTTGAGGATTTGAAAAAAATGAAAAATAAAAAAAACGGTGGGTTATAGCCCATGTTTTTTGAAATTTTGAAAAAAAAAGTTAGCCTCGTTTCTCATCATTTTGGACCGTGGGCTATAGCCCATATCGTACGGCATACTATGGCACGCCGTTTTTCATCATTTTTGAGGATTTGAAAAAAATTAAAAATGAAAAAAACGGTGGGTTATAGCCCATGTTTTTTGAAATTTTGGAAAAAAAAGTTAGCCTCGTTTATCATCATTTTGGACCGTGGGCTATAGCCCATATCGTACGGCATACTATGGCACGCCGTTTTTCATCATTTTTGAGGATTTGAAAAAAATTAAAAATTAAAAAAACGGTGGGTTATAGCCCATGTTTTTTGAAATTTTGAAAAAAAAAGTTAGCCTCGTTTCTCATCATTTTGGACCGTGGGCTATAGCCCATATCGTACGGCATACTATGGCACGCCGTTTTTCATCATTTTTGAGGATTTGAAAAAAATGAAAAATGAAAAAAACGGTGGGTTATAGCCCATGTTTTTTGAAATTTTGAAAAAAAAAGTTAGCCTCGTTTCTCATCATTTTGGACCGTGGGCTATAGCCCATATCGTACGGCATACTATGGCACGCCGTTTTTCATCATTTTTGAGGATTTGAAAAAAATGAAAAATGAAAAAAACGGTGGGTTATAGCCCATGTTTTTTGAAATTTTGAAAAAAAAAGTTAGCCTCGTTTCTCATCATTTTGGACCGTGGGCTATAGCCCATATCGTACGGCATACTATGGCACGCCGTTTTTCATCATTTTTGAGGATTTGAAAAAAATTAAAAATGAAAAAAACGGTGGGTTATAGCCCATGTTTTTTGAAATTTTGGAAAAAAAAGTTAGCCTCGTTTCTCATCATTTTGGACCGTGGGCTATAGCCCATATCGTACGGCATACTATGGCACGCCGTTTTTCATCATTTTTGAGGATTTGAAAAAAATGAAAAATGAAAAAAACGGTGGGTTATAGCCCATGTTTTTTTTTATTTTGAAAAAAAAAGGTTAGCCTCGTTTCTCATCATTTTGGACCGTGGGCTATAGCCCATATCGTACGGCATACTATGGCACGCCGTTTTTCATCATTTTTGAGGATTTGAAAAAAATTAAAAATGAAAAAAACGGTGGGTTATAGCCCATGTTTTTTGAAATTTTGGAAAAAAAAGTTAGCCTCGTTTCTCATCATTTTGGACCGTGGGCTATAGCCCATATCGTACGGCATACTATGGCACGCCGTTTTTCATCATTTTTGAGGATTTGAAAAAAATTAAAAATGAAAAAAACGGTGGGTTATAGCCCATGTTTTTTGAAATTTTGGAAAAAAAAGTTAGCCTCGTTTATCATCATTTTGGACCGTGGGCTATAGCCCATATCGTACGGCATACTATGGCACGCCGTTTTTCATCATTTTTGAGGATTTGAAAAAAATGAAAAATGAAAAAAACGGTGGGTTATAGCCCATGTTTTTTGAAATTTTGAAAAAAAAAGTTAGCCTCGTTTCTCATCATTTTGGACCGTGGGCTCTAGCCCATATCGTACGGCATACTATGGCACGCCGTTTTTCATCATTTTTGAGGATTTGAAAAAAATGAAAAATGAAAAAAACGGTGGGTTATAGCCCATGTTTTTTGAAATTTTGAAAAAAAAAGTTAGCCTCGTTTCTCATCATTTTGGACCGTGGGCTATAGCCCATATCGTACGGCATACTATGGCACGCCGTTTTTCATCATTTTTGAGGATTTGAAAAAAATTAAAAATGAAAAAAACGGTGGGTTATAGCCCATGTTTTTTGAAATTTTGGAAAAAAAAGTTAGCCTCGTTTCTCATCATTTTGGACCGTGGGCTATAGCCCATATCGTACGGCATACTATGGCACGCCGTTTTTCATCATTTTTGAGGATTTGAAAAAAATGAAAAATGAAAAAAACGGTGGGTTATAGCCCATGTTTTTTTTTATTTTGAAAAAAAAAGGTTAGCCTCGTTTCTCATCATTTTGGACCGTGGGCTATAGCCCATATCGTACGGCATACTATGGCACGCCGTTTTTCATCATTTTTGAGGATTTGAAAAAAATTAAAAATGAAAAAAACGGTGGGTTATAGCCCATGTTTTTTGAAATTTTGGAAAAAAAAGTTAGCCTCGTTTCTCATCATTTTGGACCGTGGGCTATAGCCCATATCGTACGGCATACTATGGCATGCCGTTTTTCATCATTTTTGAGGATTTGAAAAAAATTAAAAATGAAAAAAACGGTGGGTTATAGCCCATGTTTTTTGAAATTTTGAAAAAAAAAGTTAGCCTCGTTTCTCATCATTTTGAGGATTTGAAAAAAATTAAAAATGAAAAAAACGGTGGGTTATAGCCCATGTCTTTTGAAATTTTGGAAAAAAAAGTTAGCCTCGTTTCTCATCATTTTGGACCGTGGGCTATAGCCCATATCGTACGGCATACTATGGCACGCCGTTTTTCATCATTTTTGAGGATTTGAAAAAAATGAAAAATGAAAAAAACGGTGGGTTATAGCCCATGTTTTTTTAAATTTTGAAAAAAAAAGTTAGCCTCGTTTCTCATCATTTTGGACCGTGGGCTATAGCCCATATCGTACGGCATACTATGGCACGCCGTTTTTCATCATTTTTGAGGATTTGAAAAAAATTAAAAATGAAAAAAACGGTGGGTTATAGCCCATGTTTTTTGAAATTTTGAAAAAAAAAGTTAGCCTCGTTTCTCATCATTTTGGACCGTGGGCTATAGCCCATATCGTACGGCATACTATGGCACGCCGTTTTTCATCATTTTTGAGGATTTGAAAAAAATGAAAAATGAAAAAAACGGTGGGTTATAGCCCATGTTTTTTGAAATTTTGGAAAAAAAAGTTAGCCTCGTTTCTCATCATTTTGGACCGTGGGCTATAGCCCATATCGTACGGCATACTATGGCACGCCGTTTTTCATCATTTTTGAGGATTTGAAAAAAATTAAAAATTAAAAAAACGGTGGGTTATAGCCCATGTTTTTTGAAATTTTGGAAAAAAAAGTTAGCCTCGTTTCTCATCATTTTGGACCGTGGGCTATAGCCCATATCGTACGGCATACTATGGCACGCCGTTTTTCATCATTTTTGAGGATTTGAAAAAAATGAAAAATGAAAAAAACGGTGGGTTATAGCCCATGTTTTTTTTAATTTTGAAAAAAAAAGTTAGCCTCGTTTCTCATCATTTTGGACCGTGGGCTATAGCCCATATCGTACGGCATACTATGGCACGCCGTTTTTCATCATTTTTGAGGATTTGAAAAAAATTAAAAATGAAAAAAACGGTGGGTTATAGCCCATGTTTTTTGAAATGTTGGAAAAAAAAGTTAGCCTCGTTTCTCATCATTTTGGACCGTGGGCTATAGCCCATATCGTACGGCATACTATGGCACTCCGTTTTTCATCATTTTTGAGGATTTGAAAAAAATGAAAAATGAAAAAAACGGTGGGTTATAGCCCATGTTTTTTGAAATTTTGAAAAAAAAAGTTAGCCTCGTTTCTCATCATTTTGGACCGTGGGCTATAGCCCATATCGTACGGCATACTATGGCACGCCGTTTTTCATCATTTTTGAGGATTTGAAAAAAAATAAAAATGAAAAAAACGGTGGGTTATAGCCCATGTCTTTTGAAATTTTGAAAAAAAAAGTTAGCCTCGTTTCTCATCATTTTGGACCGTGGGCTATAGCCCATATCGTACGGCATACTATGGCACGCCGTTTTTCATCATTTTTGAGGATTTGAAAAAAATTAAAAATGAAAAAAACGGTGGGTTATAGCCCATGTTTTTTGAAATTTTGGAAAAAAAAGTTAGCCTCGTTTCTCATCATTTTGGACCGTGGGCTATAGCCCATATCGTACGGCATACTATGGCACGCCGTTTTTCATCATTTTTGAGGATTTGAAAAAAATGAAAAATGAAAAAAACGGTGGGTTATAGCCCATGTTTTTTGAAATTTTGAAAAAAAAAGTTAGCCTCGTTTCTCATCATTTTGGACCGTGGGCTATAGCCCATATCGTACGGCATACTATGGCACGCCGTTTTTCATCATTTTTGAGGATTTGAAAAAAATTAAAAATTAAAAAAACGGTGGGTTATAGCCCATGTTTTTTGAAATTTTGAAAAAAAAAGTTAGCCTCGTTTCTCATCATTTTGGACCGTGGGCTATAGCCCATATCGTACGGCATACTATGGCACGCCGTTTTTCATCATTTTTGAGGATTTGAAAAAAATGAAAAATGAAAAAAACGGTGGGTTATAGCCCATGTTTTTTGAAATTTTGAAAAAAAAAGTTAGCCTCGTTTCTCATCATTTTGGACCGTGGTCTATAGCCCATATAGGGTTAGGGTTAGGCTTAGGGTTAGGTCAAAAATACTTTTTGTCAAATTATTTTGTCAAATTATTTTGTAATTTGACAAAATAATTTGACAAAATAATTTGACAAAAAGTATTTGACAAAAAGTATTTTGTAAAAAGTATTTTGTAAAATATTTTGTATTTGTCAAATTATTTTGTCAAATTATTTTGGGGGGCAAATTATTTTGCAGGCAAATTAGGGTTTTGGCAAATTAGGGTTTTGGCAAATTAGGGTTTTGGAAAATTATTTTGCAGGCAAATAATTTTGCAGGCAAATAATTTTGCAGGCAAATTAGGGTTTTGGCAAATTATTTTGCAGGCAAATTATTTTGCAGGCAAATTGTTTTGCAGGCAAATTGTTTTGCAGGCAAATTGTTTTGCAGGCAAATTGTTTTGCAGGCAAATTATTTAGCAGGCAAATTATTTAGCAGGAAAATTATTTTGCAGGAAAATTATTTTGCAGGAAAATTATTTTGCAGGCAAATTAGGGTTTTGGCAAATTAGGGTTTTGGCAAATTAGGGTTTTGGCAAATTAGGGTTTTGGCAAATTATTTAGCAGGCAAATTATTTTGCAGGCAAATTATTTAGCAGGCAAATTATTTTGCAGGCAAATTATTTTGCAGGCAAATTAGGGTTTTGGCAAATTATTTTGCAGGCAAATTATTTTGCAGGCAAATTATTTTGCAGGCAAATTGTTTTGCAGGCAAATTATTTAGCAGGCAAATTATTTTGCAGGCAAATTATTTTGCAGGAAAATTATTTTGCAGGAAAATTATTTTGCAGGAAAATTATTTTGCAGGCAAATTAGGGTTTTGGCAAATTAGGGTTTTGGCAAATTAGGGTTTTGGCAAATTATTTAGCAGGCAAATCATTTTGCAGGCAAATTATTTAGCAGGCAAATTATTTTGCAGGCAAATTATTTAGCAGGCAAATTATTTTGCAGGCAAATTATTTTGCAGGCAAATTATTTTGCAGGCAAATTATTTTGCAGGCAAATTAGGGTTTTGGCAAATTAGGGTTTTGGCAAATTATTTAGCAGGCAAATTATTTAGCAGGCAAATTATTTTGCAGGCAAATTAGGGTTTTGGCAAATTAGGGTTTTGGCAAATTATTTAGCAGGCAAATTATTTAGCAGGCAAATTATTTTGCAGGCAAATTATTTTGCAGGCAAATTATTTTGTCAATTTTTTTGTCAAATTTGACAAAATACTTTTTACAAAATACTTTTTACAAAATACTTTTTACAAAATACTTTTTACAAAATACTTTTTACAAAATACTTTTTACAAAATATTTTACAAAATACTTTTTACAAAATACTTTTTGTCAAATACTTTTTGTCAAATTATTTTGTCAAATTATTTTGTCAAATTATTTTGTCAAATTATTTTGGGGGGCAAATTATTTTGCAGGCAAATTATTTTGCAGGCAAATTATTTTGCAGGCAAATTAGGGTTTTGGCAAATTAGGGTTTTGGCAAATTAGGGTTTTGGCAAATTAGGGTTTTGGCAAATTATTTAGCAGGCAAATCATTTTGCAGGCAAATTATTTAGCAGGCAAATTATTTTGCAGGCAAATTATTTTGCAGGCAAATTATTTTGCAGGCAAATTATTTTGCAGGCAAATTAGGGTTTTGTCAAATTAGGGTTTTGTCAAATTAGGGTTTTGTCAAATTATTTTGTCAAATTATTTTGTAAAAAGTATTTTGTAAAAAGTATTTTGTAAAAAGTATTTTGTAAAGAGTATTTTGTAAAAAGTGGGAACAAAGTGGGAACAAATTATTTTGCAGGCAAATTATTTAGCAGGCAAATTATTTAGCAGGCAAATTATTTTGCAGGCAAATTATTTTGCAGGCAAATTAGGGTTTTGGCAAATTATTTTGCAGGCAAATTATTTAGCAGGCAAATTATTTAGCAGGCAAATTATTTTGCAGGCAAATTATTTTGCAGGCAAATTATTTTGCAGGCAAATTAGGGTTTTGGCAAATTAGGGTTTTGGCAAATTATTTAGCAGGCAAATTATTTTGCAGGTAAATTATTTTGCAGGCAAATTATTTTGCAGGCAAATTATTTTGCAGGGTTAGGGTTAGGGTTAGGGTTAGGCAAATTATTAGGGTTTTGTCAAATTATTTTGTCAAATTTTACAAAATACTTTTTACAAAATACTTTTTACAAAATACTTTTTACAAAATACTTTTTACAAAATACTTTTTACAAAATACTTTTTACAAAATACTTTTTACAAAATACTTTTTACAAAATACTTTTTACAAAATACTTTTCACAAAATACTTTTCACAAAATACTTTTTACAAAATACTTTTTGTCAAATTATTTTGTCAAATTATTTTGTCAAATTATTTTGTAAAAAGTATTTTGTAAAAAGTATTTTGTAAAAAGTATTTTGTAAAAAGTATTTTGTAAAAAGTGGGAACAAAGTGGGAACAAATTATTTTGCAGGCAAATTAGGGTTTTGGCAAATTAGGGTTTTGGCAAATTATTTAGCAGGCAAATTATTTAGCAGGCAAATTATTTTGCAGGCAAATTATTTTGCAGGCAAATTAGGGTTTTGGCAAATTAGGGTTTTGGCAAATTAGGGTTTTGGCAAAATAAGTGTTTTTACAAAATACTTTTTACAAAATACTTTTTACAAAATACTTTTTACAAAATACTTTTCACAAAATACTTTTTACAAAATACTTTTTGTCAAATTATTTTGTCAAATTATTTTGTCAAATTATTTTGTAAAAAGTATTTTGTAAAAAGTATTTTGTAAAAAGTATTTTGTAAAAAGTATTTTGTAAAAAGTGGGAACAAAGTGGGAACAAATTATTTTGCAGGCAAATTAGGGTTTTGGCAAATTAGGGTTTTGGCAAATTATTTTGCAGGCAAATTATTTAGCAGGCAAATTATTTAGCAGGCAAATTATTTAGCAGGCAAATTATTTTGCAGGCAAATTAGGGTTTTGGCAAATTAGGGTTTTGGCAAATTAGGGTTTTGGCAAATTATTTAGCAGGCAAATTATTTAGCAGGCAAATTATTTAGCAGGCAAATTATTTTGCAGGCAAATTATTTTGCAGGCAAATTATTTTGCAGGCAAATTATTTTGTCAATTTTTTTGTCAAATTTGACAAAATACTTTACAAAATACTTTTTACAAAATACTTTTTACAAAATACTTTTTACAAAATACTTTTTACAAAATATTTTACAAAATACTTTTTGTCAAATACTTTTTGTCAAATACTTTTTGTCAAATTATTTTGTCAAATTATTTTGTCAAATTATTTTGTCAAATTATTTTGAAAAAACCCTTTATTTTGTCAAATTATTTTGTCAAATTATTTTGTCAAATTATTTTGTCAAATTATTTTGTCAAATTATTTTGTCAAATTATTTTGTCAAATTATTTTGTCAAATTATTTTGTCAAATTATTTTGTCAAATTATTTTGTCAAATTATTTTGTCAAATTATTTTGTCAAATTATTTTGTCAAATTATTTTGTCAAATTATTTTGTCAAATTATTTTGTCAAATTATTTTGTCAAATTATTTTGTCAAATTATTTTGTCAAATTATTTTGTCAAATTATTTTGTCAAATTATTTTGTCAAATTATTTTGTCAAATTATTTTGTCAAATTATTTTGTCAAATTATTTTGTCAAATTATTTTGTCAAATTATTTTGTCAAATTATTTTGTCAAATTATTTTGTCAAATTATTTTGTCAAATTATTTTGTCAAATTATTTTGTCAAATTATTTTGTCAAATTATTTTGGGGGGCAAATTATTTTGTCAAATTATTTTGTCAAATTATTTTGTCAAATTATTTTGTCAAATTATTTTGTCAAATTATTTTGTCAAATTATTTTGTCAAATTATTTTGTCAAATTATTTTGTCAAATTATTTTGTCAAATTATTTTGTCAAATTATTTTGTCAAATTATTTTGTCAAATTATTTTGTCAAATTATTTTGTCAAATTATTTTGTCAAATTATTTTGTCAAATTATTTTGTCAAATTATTTTGTCAAATTATTTTGTCAAATTATTTTGTCAAATTATTTTGTCAAATTATTTTGTCAAATTATTTTGTCAAATTATTTTGTCAAATTATTTTGTCAAATTATTTTGTCAAATTATTTTGTCAAATTATTTTGTCAAATTATTTTGTCAAATTATTTTGTCAAATTATTTTGTCAAATTATTTTGTCAAATTATTTTGTCAAATTATTTTGTCAAATTATTTTGTCAAATTATTTTGTCAAATTATTTTGTCAAATTATTTTGTCAAATTATTTTGTCAAATTATTTTGTCAAATTATTTTGTCAAATTATTTTGTCAAATTATTTTGTCAAATTATTTTGTCAAATTATTTTGTCAAATTATTTTGTCAAATTATTTTGTCAAATTATTTATATTATAATATAATACTTTTTACAAAATACTTTTTACAAAATACTTTTTACAAAATACTTTTTACAAAATACTTTTTACAAAATACTTTTTACAAAATACTTTGTCAAATTATTTTGTCAAATTATTTTGTCAAATTATTTTGTCAAATTATTTTGTCAAATTATTTTGCAGGCAAATTATTTTGCAGGCAAATTATTTTGCAGGCAAATTATTTTGCAGGCAAATTAGGGTTTTGGCAAATTAGGGTTTTGGCAAATTATTTTGCAGGCAAATTATTTTGCAGGCAAATTATTTTGCAGGCAAATTATTTTGCAGGCAAATTATTGTCAAATTTTTTGTCAAATTTGACAAAATACTTTTTACAAAATACTTTTTACAAAATACTTTTTACAAAATACTTTTTACAAAATACTTTTTACAAAATACTTTTTACAAAATACTTTTTACAAAATACTTTTTGTCAAATACTTTTTGTCAAATACTTTTTGTCAAATACTTTTTGTCAAATTATTTTGTCAAATTATTTTGTCAAATTATTTTGTCAAATTATTTTGTCAAATTATTTTGTCAAATTATTTTGTCAAATTATTTTGTCAAATTATTTTGTCAAATTATTTTGTCAAATTATTTTGTCAAATTATTTTGTCAAATTATTTTGTCAAATTATTTTGTCAAATTATTTTGTCAAATTATTTTGTCAAATTATTTTGTCAAATTATTTTGTCAAATTATTTTGTCAAATTATTTTGTCAAATTATTTTGTCAAATTATTTTGTCAAATTATTTTGTCAAATTATTTTGTCAAATTATTTTGTCAAATTATTTTGTCAAATTATTTTGTCAAATTATTTTGTCAAATTATTTTGTCAAATTATTTTGTCAACTTTTGACACTTTTGGTTGTTGAGAAACAGCTCCTAAAACATTATTTGACACTTTTGGTTGTTGAGAAACAGCTCCTAAAACATTATTTGACACTTTTGGTTGTTGAGAAACAGCTCATAAAACATTATTTGACACTTTTGGTTCAATTTCCCCGCCCATACGCATCAAGTCTACCGAAGTATCAGGTGAGAATGTGACCTAAATCTCCTAGAGAGAGAGAGAAGCTCACCGTCTAAGCAATACACCTGCAGCACCATGTTAGCCTTCTTCCTATTGGCCGTCCACTCCAGCAGGGACAGCGGGTAGGTCCGTGCGGTCTCGAGGGCGGGGCCTGCACTCAACTGGGACTTCTGATTGGCCTGGATGAGTCTGTGTTGCAGCAGCGCCTGGCAACCAACGGGGGCATGGTCAGACACAAACCTGTAGAGACACAGGTCAAGGGTCAAGGGAAGCATTAGATTTATTCAGTAGTTAAGTAAGGTCAAGTAGATCATTATGATGCCTTTGAATGTCCTCACTCATTGCATGCCATATTTGTTACTTACCGCATACAGTGTTACAAGACACACACACACTACAACAGACACACACACACACACACACACACACCACAACAGACGACAAACACACACACACACACACACACACACACACACACACACACACAATACAATAGAACACAACAAGTATAATATAATAACAAAACAAAGACACAACCTCAAGACCTAAGCCGAAAAAATAGCCCCCATAAGCCGAGTAAGGAAGCTGCCATTTCCATTCACGAAAATATATTAAAAAAAATATCCTTATAAGATGCTAAGCAACAAGCTATATTATGCTTAGATGATTAAAATAAATGTGCGCGACTGTAAAGACGAAACGGAAGTGGGGAGGAGGCTCCACTTCCGCTTTATCGCTTACTCATGAATAGCTCTTCCGTTGCTCCAGACTGTATGACGGAAGCATTTGGAAATTTGCGAGAGGCAACCGCCTGGTAACGTGAGACGAGTGTCATTAGTAGGAAGTAGAGATGGGACTCGATTAAAAAAAAAAATCTAATTAATCAGAGGCTTTGTAGTTAATTAATCTAGATTAATCGCATTTTAATCGCATATCAAAATTCAACCTGAGAACAGCGAGAAACCTTTTTTAATGTTTTTTGATATCCCAGTGAATCAATGAATTAGTGACTACAGGATACCACTCATTTTCAACATTTTACTGTCATTAATATACCTGTTGTGGAAATAATAATAAAAAGTCACCCCATTCTGTGTTGCCTAGAACTGGAGGTCTGAAAAAAAATAGTAACAGTAACAAGTACATCTCAGTGACATCACAAAGCTGTACTTACTTCATATTGTTACTGTTTTTTGTCAGACCTCCAGTTCTAGGCAACACAAAATGGGGTGACTTTTTATTATTTCCAGTTTTCAGTACTATAGTAAAGCGCCCAGTGAGAAACGTTCCGCGGTGAAAAAAAAGGTGCGATTAATTTATCTGTAGTTAATCGCAATAATTTTTTCTGTAGTTAATTAATCTAAATTAATCGCAATTAGTCCCAGCCCTAATAGGAAGAGTTATTCAGTCTGTGTGCCCGCGGCGCGCATGCATGCGCGCCGTAACACTCACTTCAGCAGGTGTTTCTCCAGCTTGGGCGACGGTGCGAAGGCGCAGGCGCAGGCCAGCAGCAGCAGCCAGCCCCGGTCGGCGTTGTGGGGGTTGAAGTTCCGCCACACCTGATTGGCCACCTGGGACATGATCTCGTCCCTCAAGCCCGGCGAGGAGAGGCCGCGCTGGATGATGTAGTTCCCGAACAGGTTCTCGGGAGCGCCGTTCAGGTGGGGGTCGCCCATGAACCTCAACACCTACAGGGAAAGGAAAAGAAAGGTACTATGTTTACCCAGGGTAACTGGACTAAGGAAAGGAAAGGTACTATGTTTACCCAGGGTAACTGGACTAAGGAAAGGAAAGATACTATGTTTACCCAGGGTAACTGGACTAAGGAAAGGAAAGGTACTATGTTTACCCAGGGTAACTGGACTAAGGAAAGGAAAGGTACTATGTTTACCCAGGGTAACCGGACTAAGGAAAGGAAAGGTACTATGTTTACCCAGGGTAACTGGACTAAGGAAAGGAAAGGTACTATGTTTACCCAGGGTAACTGGACTAAGGAAAGGAAAGGTACTATGTTTACCCAGGGTAACTGGACTAAAGAAAGGAAAGGTACTATGTTTACCCAGGGTAACTGGACTAAGGAAAGGAAAGGTACTATGTTTACCCAGGGTAACTGGACTAAGGAAAGGAAAGGTACTATGTTTACCCAGGGTAACCAGACTAAGGAAAGGAAATGTACTATGTTTACCCAGGGTAACTGGACTAAGGAAAGGAAATGTACTATGTTTACCCAGGGTAACTGGACTAAGGAAAGGAAAGGTACTATCGTAGATAATGTTGTGGGGGAGTTTTGCCAGTCCTTGTTATTTCACCGTGCTTGGGTGAGATGAGGCTCGTTTAATTACTGTACTGTCTTTGGCGCCTGATTTTCAACAGCGGAAGCCATAAAGGTCTTATCTTGGTGTAAGACTGGCCAATATAGAGGGTATGCGTGTGACATCATCATCCTACATACATCCAAACAGAAAAGTCCTGTGTGGTTGCATTAAGTGGAAACCGAGCTACACTTCCTAACCATCTGTCCATTGTACCAAGACATCAGAGACACATACTTCCCACAGATTACAACCACACACGGAGATTTTGAAAACATGACCAATGACAAAATACTCCCATATCTGCTGGGCTGAAGTACAACAATGTGCAAACACAGCAGCAAGATTTGTGAGTTGCTGTGATAGGAGAAGGATATCAAATGGAACACAACCACCCTAAAGACTAATCATTGTGTATATTCCTGCACTATACCTGCATTGAGTGATCTTGGTACACAGAAGTTGATCTATTGATGATTCTGACCTTCAAAGTACATAATCTTTGTTTTGATTGTATTGCTGTATTGTTGTATTGTTCTTTCTGCTTTGGCAATGTAAACGTATGTTTTCTCATGCCAATAAAGCCCTTTGAATTGAATTGCATTAAACAAGGTTAAACTCACTTTGCAACTCACCCTGCCACTCGATTTGACACTCAAACTATGCATGATGAACTGAGTGGGGTGGGGGTAGGGAACTGTGACGGACATTGTGTATTTTGTTTGTTTAACTGTATGTAATGTGTTTTATTTTCGTTTTATTTTTCGTTTTGTCATTATTTATTTATTTTTGTTCTGTATTTATTGTCAAAACATTTTGTGATGAGATTTTGTTTGTATTTGTGCTGCCATGGGGATGTGGGGGGGGGTAAAAAATATATGTCAATTGTTTTGAATATACTTATTTGTACTGTAAAGAAATTGAATAAACATATGTTTAAAAAAATATATATGCATGATGTGCATACCCTCTATATAGCTTCATGATGAATGCCAGGCTTATTTCAAACGTTTGCACAGCTCATCCACAGCTGATGTTAGACTCTAACCTCAATGAATCTAAACAGAGTCAACAAATCAGGCTTTGTATCTGTAACTCTTTTAGAAGATGACAAACATAACGGGGTCAAGGGACAGGTTCACAGACGAAACAAAGGCCTTTTGGAACACTAGTTCACAAGAGGAGGAAGTGAGAGCACAGATGAGGTCCCACCATGATGAAAAGTCCCAGGGCTTCTTCTCGGAGGTCCTCGTCTATCCGGGTCAGTGGCGCCTCAATAGGAACCATCAGCATTCCAAACTTTGGTTCCTACATGGATAGGGAGAGGTACAAGAGGAGGTACATCTTATTAACCGTACACCCAAATAGAGCGTCAGCAAAATCAAGGTCATCTAACTGTGTCCAAGGTGTCCACTGGATGCCATTTGACCTGGCCCTTCTTTCCCACACTCACCACCAAATGCAAGAGAAAACCAACATAGAAGGCACTAGAAGGATATGTTAGTGTACTATAATATGGTGTAACGGACCCTGAAGTAGGCCTGTGCGTAGCGGTAGAAGGGTGTTCTATAATAAGGTGTAACGGACCCTGAAGTAGGCCTGTGCGTAGCGGTAGAAGGATATGTTAGTGCACTATAATAAGGTGTAACGGACCCTGAAGTAGGCCTGTGCGTAGCGGTAGAAGGGTGTTCTATAATAAGGTGTAACGGACCCTGAAGTAGGCCTGTGCGTAGCGGTAGAAGGGTGTTCTATAATAAGGTGTAACGGACCCTGAAGTAGGCCTGTGCATAGCGGTAGAAGGATATGTTAGTGTACTATAATAAGGTGTAACGGACCCTGAAGTAGGCCTGTGCGTAGCGGTAGAAGGGTGTTCTATAATAAGGTGTAACGGACCCTGAAGTAGGCCTGTGCGTAGCGGTAGAAGGGTGTTCTATAATAAGGTGTAACGGACCCTGAAGTAGGCCTGTGCGTAGCGGTAGAAGGATATGTTAGTGTACTATAATAAGGTGTAACGGACCCTGAAGTAGGCCTGTGCGTAGCGGTAGAAGGGTGTACTATAATAAGGTGTAACGGACCCTGAAGTAGGCCTGTGCGTAGCGGTAGAAGGGTGTTCTATAATAAGGTGTAACGGACCCTGAAGTAGGCCTGTGCGTAGCGGTAGAAGGGTGTTCTATAATAAGGTGTAACGGACCCTGAAGTAGGCCTGTGCGTAGCGGTAGAAGGGTGTTCTATAATAAGGTGTAACGGACCCTGAAAGTAGGCCTGTGCGTAGCGGTAGAAGGGGTAGTTGTTGATGTCCAGAGGCAGAGTGTGCTGAGCCTCCTCCCTGATGTGAGGAGCCTGGAGCATGGCCAGGCAGTCAGAATGCAACACCTTACCACCTGGAGAGAGAGAGGGAGGGGGGAGAGAGAGAGGGAGAGAGAGAGTGGGGGGGAGAGAGAGAGAGGGAGAGAGAGAGAGAGAGAGGGAGGGAGGGAGAGGGAGAGAGAGAGAGAGGGAGAGAGAGAGAGAGAGAGAGTGGGGGGGAGAGAGAGAGACATTACTTCCGAATTATTTTAATCTGAAGGTTTTATTCTGAATGAAAAGCCCTCATGATGTAACCGCGGCCACTGACTTAGTGCGGTCTGCAGTAAGGCTCCCAGCTCGGCAGGAATCACCAGGTGTGTGACATTCACCACCTCTCTCTTCATCAGCTCCTGGAAGAGAGAGAGAGAGAACATCAATGTGTGTGTGTGTGTGTGTGTGTGTGTGTGTGTGTGTGTGTGTGTGTGTGTGTGTGTGTGTGTGTGTGTGTGTGTGTGTGTGTGTGTGCGTGCCTGAAAGTGTGTGAGTCCCTGTTTTTGTAAGAAAAAGGGAGGTTATTTTCCATTTCCAGCAAAATCCTGAGAACACTGTGTCCATCATGACCTGCTTTGGCACACTGTCAGTCAGTATAGAACAATAAAAACATCATTACTGTACATAGAATACACAAATGCATTACAGAACAATTTCAAATGCATCCCCAGTAGCAGTGATGATGGGCTGTAGGGATTAGGTGGTACGGTAGAGCTATTTAAAGATGGAGTGCCGTGATTCCATACAGGGCAGGCTATAGGGTTAGGTACGGCAGTGACGACATGTATCTTGTCTTTTGGTTTAGTTTAGCTTCCATGTGTTGGTCTGTGTATGTATGCACAGATGACACAAGTATTAGGGTTTAGCTTCCATCTGTTGGTCTGTGTATGTATGTACAGTATTTACAGTATGCACAGATGACACAAAGGTTTGATCCTTACCCTGTCTCTTCGCCTGCGGTCATCCCAACGCACCTGTAAACAGCAAACAACAATTTAAAATAACTGTAACATCACTGTAGAAGAACTATCGTGAACCCCAAAAAATGGCCCTTGGATAAGCACAAGTAAGGAAAGCTAGGCTGTATGTTGCTTTGAAAACCGGCATTGAATCATCGTGTTTACTGTTGTTTCTTATGGTCAAAAGGGAGAATTGGTGGAAGAGGGTTGAGGTACTGTATATGCAACATTTTAAAATCTCCTTCAAAAGGGATCTTTTCCCTTTTTTGCTTATATATGATGAATTCCTGTTCTGTTCTTTAACTACATAGAAGTGTCTATTTGTATGTCTGTATATGTTTTGATGAATTGAACAATGTTGACCCTGTTGTAAACAAGTGTAATGCTTAATTGGGTCGTCCACTCACAGTTAACAGTCTCTGTATTGAGTTTGTGCTTGAAATGTACTGTAATTCTACAAACTGTTAATACATATTTCAATCAATCAATAAAAACCTCGTTGGTGTTGTGGACATTTTAAAGTCTATTTGGGCATTGTGAGCACCCAAGACAGTTTTTAAGTTGTTTCATTCAGTATTCATTTGATATTAAATTCCTCTATAAACCCATTGTAACTTCAAACTCCATTTTAACCATGTTAGATTCATTGAAAACAGGCCTTCTAATGAGTGTTTTTTTCAATTACTTTTTTCATGTATTTTTAATAAAGCTTTTCTTTAATAGGAAAGGGATAAAGTCTGATAAAAGGAATATCAAATATCTAATTGAAACAAGAAATGTATAAACGGTGTGGCCGTGCTCTCAAAAGCCTGAGTAGGCCTAATATGATCAAATGACCCCGAGCATGTTTGAAAGTGAAATATCCAGTTAATAAAAGGATCAAAATAGCGTACTGTACTGTACTGTACTGTACCTTGCAGTATCTTTTGCGGTTGACATACATGTTGACCGTTGAACGGAACTGGATCAGACTCTGTCTCATAATGGCATAGCGCCTCCTGGAGGAGGAACACAACATGACATGGATAATATTATATAATGGCATAGCGCCTCCTGGAGGAGGTCAAACACAACATGACATGGATAATATTATTAGCTGTAGCCTAAATTAAGCTATAAAATGCAAACCTTATGACAAAATAAATATTGATAAATTGCTGGTTTGACAGGAGAGTATTTCCTGTGCATGAAAGATGTACATATTTTCATTAATTATAAAAAAAAAAAAATCACACCCGTGTGAACTGAGTGGTGCCATGGACGTGGTGTTGGGTGCCTGCACATATGCACACATGGCATCAACGCATGGTGTTGTGTGCAGGCACACTACACTTTGTCTTTCTTTTTGCGAACGCAGTGAGCACTAACTATGAGACCTAGCAGAACATGTCTGTCTGTCTGTGTGTCTGTCTGTCTGTCACGCTGTAACACCACCAAAAATATGAATTATGATCGAAAATCTTTGTTACAATGAAACTGAATGGATGTGTTTTTTTTAATGGCAACTGTTCCATTTTGGCAGAGTCAGACGATCCGCGATGTCAACACCAGTCACTCCTCCCAGTCTCCCCCAGTCATGAAGCCTTCTACCCGGGCATAATTTCCTCTTTACGTCCCCTGTCTGTCTGGGACCACCAGAGCTCCAATAGCTATAGCAATTTACACAATCTAAATAAATAAGCATATAGAAACTATTTCACATTAACAATGTTGGTAAAACTAAGATATTTGAGGGGAAATATATAATTTATATCCACAAATAAAATATTATCATTGATTAACTCCATTCCTCTAGTCTCCATCCCTTTAGTTTCCATGAACATTGTAATTGAATGAATGTCATATCTGCAGTATGCACTGTTAGTCATGCACTTTTCAGGGAGAGTAGGGCAGACCATGATACGATCATGGTCATGATGTACATTGTTTTGTTACTAAAAATAAAATGAGACATTTTTCATATTAAAACTAAATATATGTCTGTATTGCATGTTCAAACCTAAAATGTATTTGACTAAGACTAAGACTATATAGTGCTTCTTTGTTTTAGTTTTCCGCCAGCTGGTAAAAAACACTGTTCATGTCAATGAAAGTTACATTCCGAGGTGTTTAATATTAAAACAAACGTCTTGTAACAAACACTAGCAGCGTGCTTGTTTGGGCGTGTCAGTGACTGTGTGTGGTGGTGGTGTGCAAGAGGTGGCACGCACGACCTGATGACTTAAATACATGCACGTGCGTTATTATGGATCCCACCGCAGCTCAGCCTCAACAGAGCTGAATCCGTTTTTATTCTACGGTCTCTGTCGCCCTCAAGTGGACAAAATCAGTAACAGGCCTAGAACCACAGTATGTTTCCTCTGCTGCCTTAAATGAATTACCTTTTGTAGGGTTGAGTTGAGTAAAGTTATATTTGAAAATAGGGTTAAAAAAATATCTATAACATAAATATATAACAGACCACACAATGTACTTTGAAATAACTTAAAATGGATAATAATTAACCCATGAGTTATAGTTACAATATTTAATTACTGAAGGTTAGTTCATATTGAACCCATTGCAATTTAGGCTGCTTGTTTCTTGTGTTTGTTGACACCAACAGAGAAAGAAGCATGTTGTTATTATTTTCTTATGAACACCAGACTCTGCACAACAAGCTATGAAAAAAAGAGAATACAGAAGAAACATTTAATTCTTTAAAACTATGGATGGAGCTGAAAATATTCACCATTTCAGCAACGCCAAGGAGCGCTTTCACCAAACAATAGCTGTGGAAATAGTGTATTTGGACTTGTTTACAGGTGGAGAGGAACTTTAATATTTCACCACTACACCCATAGGTGTCCCTGACAGACTTATCACACGTCACCACCAACCAGTTCATTCATTGAGCTGACTACAAGTTAAAAAAAACATTACACTAATCTACTGATGTGGTAGACAATTAGTGGACAATAAAACACTGGATAAAACATCAGCACTCGACTGCAGTAATAAACACAGATCAAATAATTTAAGGGCACTATGATCGCTTCACAGGATTCCCACACATTTTTACCAATGAATTTACAGAACCCAATTTCCAGGAATATAACAATTCAGTGCAATGATGAGTCTCTTACTCCTATGTGCAACAATGCCCAAAGACAGGCAGTGTAGCAACAATAAAGCATAGACTATAGAACGGTATGATCGGATCATTCTATTCCAAATGTTGCCTAATGTTTTTCTACACCACCTCTCCTAGGACATAGGATAAGGGCCGATTCATACTCCTATTTTAGAGCCGAATAAAAGTCGGTTCGGCTCTGTAGAGCCTACAATTTGACGTCATTTGAGGTTCGGGGGGGGTGGGGCGGGTACCGTCCTAAAGTCGGCTCTTCGGTGCTACTGAAAATTTCTGACGAGCCGAAATCATTTCGGCACTACAGCGCCGAAACAGCGGTAAAAATAGGAGTATGAATCGGCCCTTACTCTGCAGCACGCTGTGAGCTTGTAGATCGGTTCATTTTTGTCAGTGTCAAGCTGTGCTTCATTTGATGCCGATTGCCTTCATTTTACACTCTCAAGACTTGAAGATCTAATAAGGGTCCATTTGGTTACCAACTGATATCATTTAGCTGTATGGGGACCACCTGGAACCGGACCACTGGTGGCGAATCACTGCCTTACAATATTAAATATGAAGCAAATATAGATTGAAGTGCTTCGACACAAGACTGAATGGAAAGCAAAATAAAATAACAAAGTGCTCGTCACTGAACGGTACTGTAGCCCAATTTATCTTGTGCTTAAAGCAAACTAAAATAACAAAGTGCTCGTCACTGAACGGTACTGTAGCCCAATTTATCTTGTGCTTAAAGCAAACTAAAATAACAAAGTGCTCGTCACTGAACGGTACTGTAGCCCAATTTATCTTGTGCTTAAAAATGCTCATTATTTATATAAATAATGTTCTATCATTTAGTTCAACAATAAAATGTTGAAATGTATTATAGTTGTATCAAATAATGTTATATTCTTTAATTCAAACAATAAAATATGTATTTAATTTAAATACATAAAACATTTATTATTTAAAATAACAAATGTTCATAGCTGAAATTAAATTGTATGTCCCGTGAGCTGTGCAACCCGGACCACGCATCACAGCCAATATTTAACCCATTTTGGGCGGGAACCCATTTTGGTGTTTTAAGCATTGTCATGCTTTAGCTGTTGAAAAATAGCAGATCTAAAGCTCATAGCGCAGCACCGAGTGCCACACTACAAGCTTGTAGGTCTGATATTTTTGAAAAATCGTGAAAATGTGGCACAAATCTTTGAATATATATTCTTTCAGAGGGAACATTTTTAACTCATATTTGCTTCCCCCATTTTTCCCCTCACTGTATACGTTTCTTTTCCATTTTTGCTTCCTTTATGATTAATTCCTGTTCTGTTCTTTAACTATATAGAAGTGTCTATTTGTACGTCTCTAAATGTTTTGATGAATTGAACATGGTGGACCCTGTTGTAAACAAGTGTAATGCAAACTGTTAATAAATATTTCAATCAATCAATCAATTCTGGATTTGATAAGCGAGAAACACCAACACACACTCACAAAGTCACCCAAGTGAAAAACCATTAAATATACTTCATATAAAAAATAAAAAAAGTGACCAAAGTGTTCCTGTGCCTCAATGTCAGAAATGTGAGAGTTCACCGGAGGTGGGAGGAGCATTAAATGCCAACCTGGCTGAAAACACAATCTCCTCCCCTCAGTGGTGTTGGTGATGGCTCACAGACGCAGACGGCGGCTGCAGGTCTTTGCTCTCTGTGTCCGAAGCAGAGTCGATGTCCTGCGTCTGCTGTTTCATCCACATGGCAGCTCCTCGTGTCTGAGATATAGAAACAGAAAGTTAGCTCCTCTAATGCAAGTAACTGACAATATATACACAAACTCTGATGAGGCAGCATCGCATTGTTTGAAAAAAATCACTCCTGTGTGAAGTGAGGGGCTTTTTACCAACCCTTATCATCTCACATCATGACGATATCATAACATAACATATATATGTCGATTTGCTCAGTGACAGACAAAACAGACACTGTTCATTGTTAAGTTAAACGCCCGGGGGTATTTATTACATTAACCCATTCAAGGACGGGAACCCCTTTTGGGATTATGTTATGCTTTAGCTATTGAAAAATAGCAGATTTACAAGCTCATAGTGCGGCACTAAGTGCCGCGCTACGAGCTTGTAGAAAAATTGTGAAAATGTGGCGTGAATCTTTGAATATATATTCTTTCCCTGTGGACGTTTTTAACTTCAATCTTTGCTTCTGGGGGGTCTCTGGAACAGATAGGGGTCCCGCGGCCAAATACAGATAATTCTGGAGGTCCTTGACATGAAGAAAGTTGAGCACCACTGACATACTATAGATCGACAACAACAGGAGGTATGATTAATTCTAACGCGACTAGCGGTGGGCCGTCTAACACATAATCTTTGCTTAGAATTGGACGGAATTATTTAGATTTAGATTCACGCCAGCCTGTGGAGCGATGCGATGGGTTTTGATATCAATACATCACCGTCCTTTTATTGATCTCAGTCCTGGGCGACGAGTGTTACTAATTGATAGGACGGAGAACTCCGTCCTTGCCGCTCGGGTGTTAATGGCATTAAATGTTTGTGTTAGTGACAAAACAAACATTAAACTCTGTCCATTGTCAATGGACAAGACAAACATTAAACTCTGTCCATTGTCAATGGCGTTTTGAATGTTTGTCTAGACAAGACAAACTTAATTAAATTAAACATAGGAGGGGCCAGCGCCCCTCAAAAATAGAATCTTTTGTATTAGCTTTAATATGTCATGTTACTTAAGGACTGGGATCTGAGATGATGATCATTACTGTGTCTACAGTACCTGCCCCTGAGATGTCTATCAGTGAAAGATTCAATATAAAGAGGCTTTTTACAAAAGTTGTGGGGCATCTTATAAACTGGGTGGGGGCGCGAGACGAGCAGTGACGCTGACGCACAATGAATTTGGCTTAAAATAAAACGGCGATATAGCTGCAGAAGATAGAGGAGCGCATATTGGATTGGTCTTTTATTTAACAATTAAACAGCGCCTGAACCAGGCATTACCTCTCCATCAAATAAAAATATATATAATCCAAACTCCTCTGTCAATTGTAAACGAACGGTAACATGAATGAACTCTTCAAGACACTTGTCAGAAATAAAATCAACCACGGTTGATTTGATTGATCATAAAGTTAACGTGACTGTGAGTGTGTGTATGGGAAAAATATATAAACTTCACAGATTATAGATCACTTGGAATTATAACAATCTGTTGAGTATTGCCTGAATAATGCCACTGGTGAAATCCCATTTTTTATCGACATGCGATGCCGATGGAGAAATCCCACATAGTTAAATTACCGATGAAGAATTATAATCCAAGGTTTGTCAATCATATTATGGTTTATGGTTGAAAGTAAACCATAATAAGTAAACATTAAGAAGAGATCTGCAGTCATTGTGCTGCATGAGAGCAGCTCCGCTTGCTAATTGAGTTGACATTTGCGCAACTTCACTGCATGGCATTACAGTAATTAGTTATTTGCCAGCACCTGCTCCAATAAAGGCCTAAATCGAACTTTATTTATATAGCACATTTAAAACAATAAAAGCTGACCAAATTGCTGTAGGCCTACAGGCTGAAACAAGTGGAGCACAAAAAAAAGCATAATTAAAAGAAAAAACACAGGCAAATAGTATAGGCTACATAATTACAATAATATGATCAGGTGCAATTAAATGCCAAAGAGAAAAGGTGTTTTGGTCTGGGTATGTAGGAGCTGCTCTGCTGCATGGGAGTTCACAGTGATGGAACAGGTCAGTCTTCAGACAAGAAAAAAAAAAGATATCGCTGGCAACGGCAAAATCAATTCTCTGCATCGCCAAAATAAAAATATAGGCCTAGTTTCATTTGTGCCATTATACTCTCAGCCAATATGCACAACGCAGCGCATGATATTGCAGATCTTCGAATTTCCGGTGCGCGCACAAGTATAATGTACACCGCCAGGCTCCACAAGGTTCTCAGCGCAATGGCGCATCGATAAAAGTTGGGATTTTATAGTGGCATTATTCAGGCAATACTCAACAGATTGTTATAATTCCAAGTGATCTATAATCTGTGAGTTTATATTTTCATTTGGGTGTAAGTAATGTTTTTATATGACTTATCAAACATGGTAGCCTATATTTAATGTCCACTGAGCTGTGGTGCGCTTGCCTACACTCTCAATTAGGGATTTTCCCAGCGGTCATTTTCACTCTCGTGTAGCCTACAACCTTTATTCAAATAGGGTATTTTAAAATGCAACCACACTTTCGATTTATTTTTCCTGGCTCCTGGGACTGCAGCTGCACTTGTTCAGTTGACTTCCTTGTTAACACGGGGAAAGAGGAGGCGTTGCGAGGTGCTGCGAGGCGCAAGCATGGGGCCGTCTCGGACCAAAAGCGGACGCTTTTTTAATGACTATTCGATTCAAAATGTTAAAATCGATTCCCGTGCGTATCAATTGAACGTCGATTAATCAATTTTTTTGGGTCAGCCCTAGTCCACACTACTACTGTACACTATCCCAGGTTAGGGTCGGACTCACCTCAGCGGTGGACTGCAGGCTGCAGGGCGAACATGATCTGGTTGACTCCGTGGTGAACGGGCTTTCCGTAGGTGGCTCCCTTCGGTACGGGGCGTTCACGACCATCACGCCGCACACGGATACGATAGATGACGTAGCCTGTTGAAACAAAAAAAGATATGATAATGACGTAAACATACGCTAATGACGTAGCCTGTTGGAATAGAACACAGTGCTGCTGTTTTTGCTTGTAAAATGTGTTATATTGATTTCGGCAACACAAAATCTTTCTCAAATGTCATAAATACATATACCTAACATCTTACATATACCTAACATCTAAAACAAGTACTGGTGCCTTAGTTTACTCATACGTTAATCTAGATCAGTGGTAACCAACCTTTTCAAGCCCAAGAGCCCATTTTATTCCCAATTGTAAGCCAAGATCTACCACTAAAACGTGTTAGAAAAAACACTTGTTTTTTTGCTATTTCTGACAGACTCAATGCATGTGCACACATCCACACAAAGACTAAAGCTTAAATTAGAATAAATACTTATAGTAAGTTTGTTATATTATCAATGTCAAATAATATTAAGACAAATTAGAAATAATTAGTATTAGAAATATTTTGTTTCTCATTTCAATGAATATTCACATTGGCAGATGTTCAAATGACATAGGCATAACATGACCATATATATTTGCACAGATATGGTGACATACTCTCAGGGTCAGCCCACCTTTAATGAGACTGCTGTGTTATCTGCAAGCGTTTTGAAATCTGGTTCATATTTAGTGATTGCCAGTCTGAGGGTGTCATTAAGATGTGAGTCAGTCATACGAGTTCTAAACTTGGATTTTATTATTTTCATTTGTGAAAAGGCCATTTCACATAAGTATCGGACAGCAGTTCAATGACAGTAGGCTCAGTAAATAGGATTTGATACAAAAGCAGCTACTTGACTCATGCGTTGTACTTCAACAAGTTTTCATATTTCATATTTATCATATCTTTTGCTCTATGTGTGCGTGTGTACAGATTTCAAACTGTAGCATTGATTATTGTCACGGACAGAAGTCATTCTTTATTTCTTTCCCTTTGCATATGCCCTGGAGTGCACTCGCCTATTAGTTTGCATTGCAGACTGGTATATTCAGTATATTTGTCTCATTTTTATATTTTTGTTTGAGGAGAACGAGACTATGCATTCCTTTAAGCAACACAACTTCTGCAGCTGCATCCATATGTTTAGAATTTGCATCAATGATCAAATCCCAATAATAAAAAATATAACAACGAACAACGAAAACTGAAGGAGCAGCGGCGCTATCGGCTAGTAGTCCCAACTCGAAGTGTCTGCAGCCTGTCACGAGGCCCCGTGAGCACGTTGTTCCGTATTTTAATGTCGGGTCGGAGAATAAATACAGTATGAATGACGGCGGGATTTATTTGACCACTCTGTCCTGCTTTCTTCACGAGAAGAGAAGAGCGCTCACAGCTGCTAATATGGTAGCAGCCGTGTGGCTGTCAGTTCTCTTTACGGCATGACGTAATGGGAACCTGGGTCTGGGAAGCTCAGAGCTGCAGCCATTGGCTCATGATACGAGCACACGACCAATGGGACAGATCATTCAGTGTTGCTAAGATACCACCCCCCCACCACACACACGCACACACACACACACCCTTGGACGATGGGGTCTATTCTCAAACTCAGAGCCACAGCGCTCTGCTCAAAATTAATTTGTATGTGACGAGCGGCACTGACATTATTCCAATGGGTCTGAGCACTTCGCGATCGACTCGAAAGGTTCCCGCGAGCTACTGGTAGATCGCGAACCCCAGGTTGGTTACCCCTGATCTAGATCATGAAATGTAGCACATTTGTAAAAAAAGAAAAACGCTTCAACTAACGTAAATGGCACCCAGCACACTGAAACATACACACAGTGCTGTGCCCTGAGATGGAGGGATCAGCTGACCACTGCATGTCTTGTAGTTGAAGCGGATGTCAGATGTTTATAGGGTGAGCAGGAAAGGTGACAGCACTGAGCCCTGGGGAGTGCCTGTGATGTACACCAGCACCTCCGAACAGACAACCCTGCAGTCTCACATACTGCAGTCTGCCCCAGAGGTTCTTGGATCTTAGATCCATGCCACCAAACCATGCCCCCCCCCCCTTCAACACAAGCTTCTGCAAGCAGTTGTGACCGGATAGTTTTGAAGACACTGGAGAAGTTTAAAAACAGCATGATTCTAACTGTATTGCCCAGGGTGTCAAAGTGTGTGAATGCCTTGTTTAGCATGTAGAATAGATGACATCATCAAACCTGGTATGCAGACTGAAGGGGGCCAATGTACTGATTGCACGGAGATGATCACAGTTCCTCCCCGTCTTCAGGGAGAGGATATCGTTTGGATCAGCCCCTCATCACACGTAGAAAATGCATGTTTTGGCCAGAAAGGAATCTTTTTCCTACCGGAAATAAAAAATACTTTGTTACTCCACTGCGCCCCTGCAGATATAAAAAAATCCCTTTCTGGCCAAAATAAATGCATTTTATACAAGTGGTGGGGAGCTCAGAGTGGAAAGTAGGCTTTCTAGTAATAACACAAGCCGCCTGTAGCCCAGCCTACAGACCCTACAGACCCAGTAAACACTCACCCTGCTAGGCCTTGTAGCCCAGCCTACAGACCCAGTAAACACTCACCCTGCTAGGCCTGCGGTCCTTGTCGGGCCTGGTGGGTCGGGGGGCTCTGTAGAGGTTGGACAGCTGGCGGTACTGCAGCAGGAAACGCATCACGTCCGACTGCTTCTTGCGCCACAACTCCTGCATGTATTTGTACGCCGACTACGCTCCCATCTTGGTTTATCTGCAGGAGGAGAGACAGCAGGACAGTAAGACAATGTACTTGTACAATAATACTTTCCGTCAAGAAATTATGTGCAGGAGTTTGGAAGCGCACGTCAAAGTCACCCTGCGCACCACCTGTTTCGAATTTGCACATAATGCAGGAGGCAGCAGTGCGCCCCGTTAATAAAAACGAGTGCTTCCAAACTGCAACACTTAGAAAAAATGTCTTGACAGAAAGTAGCTCATATTAACAATAACAACATGTCTACGGTGGATTTTTATGACACACAAGCTCGGCAGATTGAAAGAGGATAATTCAAGCTTGGCCTACAGCTGCAATGTTGGTGAGTTTAATGTCGTTTAAGACAAGCAGATCGCAAACGCAAATTGGATGAATGGGGAGTCAATGGAGGGTATTGCAACTCTAGATTCATCCCATTATAAAAAAATCTAGAGTTGCAAATTGCTGCTAGTCTATCAACTAGGCTTGATAGATAGCCTGGTATAATCTGGGCTTTAAATGAGCTGTACTGTACTTTGAATGTTTGAACGTGTATGAAAGGTGGTATATAAATAAAATTGCCTTGCCTACTTGCTCAGACTGATATAGACTGTAAAAGGGTAACACACACACACACACACACACACACACAGTCTGTATAATCATTCATAGGCTACTACTCATTGTTGACAGAACATACTGTATTAATTTCACACTCAGAGATGATAGATAATTAATTCACTGTTCATTCAGTCACTGACTGAACATGTGACTCATTCAGAGATAAAGTGGGGTATTTTGAGATAAACCCACCTTTTCAGACTCCATCATGGCCCATAGCACTTACCCCACCCCCTTAGATAGCATTTGATACAGACTTATAGCATGTTATGAAGACAGCACTATAATTGCACTGTACGTAGTCATAGCACGTCATAGTACATATGTATAGCATAGTATAGTATATATGTATAGTTTATATGTATAGTTTCATTATATATATATTCCACTGTTACTTTCTTAGCTTACGCATGTTTCATGATAAATGCTTTTTATGTGATGTATTCCCATGCTTTTTTGTTCTTGCTTAATGTAAATCGCTCTGGATTAAGAGCGTCTGCTAAATGCCTAAATTGTAAATTGTAAACTGACCTGAATGGAATGGTCTCTCTGTGTGTGTGTGTGTGTGTGTGTGTGTGTGTGTGTGTGTGTGTGTGTGTGTGTGTGTGTGTGTGTGTGTGTGAATGAGGTGTAAACTGACCTTAAGACTGTTAACACTTCCAGTCGTTCCATTCTCAGAACAGCGTTGGTGGTAAAAATAACATGAAAAGTCCCTTTAGTTTCGCTGCTGGCTGTAGAGACACGTAACGTAATTTAACTTTGGCAATGGAACCAAATGGACCCGCTCGTTCAGACAAGACGACTCGGTTCAATATATGTAACATATTTCCTGCTACGGTATCATTTATTATTAACAGCAAAATCAATGTCTTTGCTAAAGTTTTTCCACCACAAGCCGTCAGCATCCGGTGTGCAGCGTTTAAAAGAGGCCCGGACGGAAACACTTGAAACAGATCAGTTCCTACTCCAATGTCTGCTTCTGTCTGTCTGAGGAGGTTTACGGTACAACAGCGTTACTGCTTTTAATAACTTATAAAACATTTAAAATACCGATTATCGATGATGTTTAGGAACTTATAAAACTATAAACATTATAACGTTCATTTTCTCTCATTATAAAAGCTGTAGATTCATCGTTAAAGTTAAGTATTGCCAGTGTTGGGCAGTAGCTAGCTACAAGTAGCGAAGCTACATAGCTTACTACATTTATCAGTAGCTTGATGGTAGCTTCACTCCTTTTGAACCAAGTAGCGTTTTTTGTAGTGTAGCTATTTTTAGACCCAAGTAGTGACGTAGCTTTCAACAAAAGCTACAAAAGTTACAAATTGACTGTTAAATAAAGTTTTGTGGGGGAAAAAAATCCCTGGAAAGAAATCCATGATTGGTTGGTTTAGATAAGAAGAGTCTGACACAAACAAACAGACAGGCATTATCTAGTCCAGGTGTTCCCAAACTTTTTTGGACCAGGTACCCCTTTTGGGGTAGATATTTGTCCAGGTACCCCCTCATCCTCGCAACACGGATAACAATATATTTACAACCACAAGCAGTGTTTCCTGCAGGAAAAAAGCTTTGGCATGGTGCTGGGCACAGGCCGCAATTTTGATTAATTAATTAATTTGATTCATTAATTAATAAGATTAATACATTAAGATTAATTGAATGTGTATGTGTCTGCATTTCTGCAAGTCCATTTACAAGAAGTGAATTGTTATTTTGATCAAAGTTTGCCCACTATCTCTTATAGAGGGTATGCACATGCATAAAGTGAATGGCAAATAGAGTGGAAAATTGAGTGACAAAGTTAATTTAATGTTGTTTAAAGTTATTTAATGCAATCAAATAGGACTTTTCTGTTTGGATGTATGGGCTGTCAAGGCCAGAAAGTAGTTTTTTGCCACTCAGTGGGGCAGTGGGCATTCCTGCATAACTTACAGTTATGATGATGATGTCACATGGCGTGCATACCCTCTATTATCTTATCAGTCCTTGAGCTATATCACATTATACACATTTTATCTAGATTTACATACATAGCATCCATCTAGATGTAGATCTGTTATCTCTCCTATTAGTCTGGGAACATTATACAGTATATCACATATCTAGATGTCTCACCATACATTATCTGATATCTCTCCTATTAGTTTTATCTATGGACATACATAGCATACATCTAGATGTAGATCTGTTATATCTCCTATTAGTTTTATCTACTGTAAGCGCCATTTGAGTCTCCTAATTGTGGCCAATGATGTCAACCGAGGGGTGTACATGACAATAAACACAATGTTTTGGGCCGATCAAATAATTTGTAAGATAACAAAACAACCTGCCATTTTTTCTTCTTACTAATTATTTGTTCGGCCCAAAACATTGTGTTTGTTGTCATGATTTGTCACAACTCCAGTTGTCTTTGTCCGCAGCGTAAACGTCTTTAAATCACATTGTGACTGACAGGCATCAGTGTTCACATTGAGACCCTGTCTGTCCCACATTGTGACTGACAGGCATCAGTGTTCACATTGAGACCCTGTGCCAGAACCCCCAGTGTCTTACATTGCTTGATTTGCTTCAGTCATCAAATACATTTCTGTAGGCTTACATTTAGCATCTTAATGGTTTGAAACTGTACTAATCATTTTAAAATGGTTGAAATTGTACCCATCATTTTAAAATGGTTGAAACTGCACCCATCATTGTAAAATGGTTGAAATTGTACCCATCATTTAAAAATGGTTTAAACTGTACCCATCATTTAAAAATGGTTTAAACTGTACCCATCATTGTGGTAAATTAAGTAATGCAGATGTTTAACAACATTTTACACAATCAAGAGTTAAATATCTAATAACACACACACACACACACACACACACACACACACACACACACGCACACGCCTACTGTATGTTATGTTTCTTTTCGTGCCTGCATTCTGAAGAAATGATGGGGGGGGGGTAGACTGATCTAATCTGTCTTTATTATTTACATTGAAGGTTTTTCACACAATAAAGAATAATAATAATTATTATTATTATTTACATTGAAGGTTTTTCACACAATAAAGTAAGAACAATGAACGGAAAAGCATTTCCTTGAACACATTTAGCAAAGACTGAGCAAAGTAAAGGACTAGGAATTAGGGGCCAGGAGTTAGGGGCAGGAGTTAGGGGGTAGGAGTTAGGGTTAGGGACTAGGATTTAGGGGCTAGGGGTTGGCTACTAGGAATTAGGGGTTAGGGACTACGGAACTCTCCTCCATCACAACGATCTGAACTCCAGAAATATGTCCGCTGGCGTCCAGCGTCAGTCCCTGAACCTCCTGGATCTCCTGGATCTCCTGGTTTGCCTGTACCTCCTCCGTGTGCATGTTCTCCTCCTGAACCTCCTGAATCTCCTGCTCCTCCTGGTCCTGTGTCTCCTGCTGCTCCTCCTGACCTCCTCTGCCCTCTGCCTCCTCCACAGTCATCTCCAACCCGTCCTGGTGAAGATAAAGCATGTGAACATGATTTGTTGTTGTTGTCAAACTCATCGAACGCCAAAGACTTAATTAACATACCTGATGGAGCTCCACCCCCTCCGGCTCCTCCTTCACCCCTCCCCCTCCCATGGGGGCGGAGTCTATCTGGATGACTCCTCCCCCTCCTCCCATGGGGGCGGGGTCTATCTGGATGACCGTGTGCTCCTGTCCCGCCTCCGTCTGACCTTCTGACATCACTTCCTGGTGCACCAGCACTGTACCATCCATCACCTGGGGGGGGGGGGGGGGTTTAACACAGAGCACCTTGGTAACCATAGTAACCTCTGCTATATAGATGATCCCTGTGCTTTAGACCCGCTGTTGACCTGTCTGTCTGTCTGTCTGTCTGTCTGTCTAGCATCAAATGCTGGATGAGGATAAGACAGAAGTTCTCATAATCGGTTCTAGTGAGCAGAAAGAATCAATAATAAGTGTGTGTGTGTGTGTGTGTGCGTCTTGGCTTTCAGACCTCTCTAAAAAGACCTTGGGCCTCACAGATCATGTCATAAAGTGGGAGGAGTTTACCTGGCCCTCACAGATGATGTCATAAAGTGTAGCAGAAAGCATTACAAATTAAATGGATAAATTAAAAATATGGTTTAATAAAAATAAGTTATCATTGAATTTGAAAAAATAAAACAAGTTTATGATTTTCTCTAATATGAAAAGCTAGGATGAAATTATTCTCTCTATAGATGGAGTGAATATTGAAAGAGTGAATGAATTTAGGTTTTTGGGTGTTATATTAGATGAGAAATTATCATGGAAAAATCATATAGCATATATTAAAGCCAAGGTGGCAAAAAGTATTTTTATTTTGAACAAAGTAAAATATGATTTGGATACGAATTTATTGAGGATGTTGTATTGTACACTGGTTTTACCATATTTTATTTACTGTTTGGAAGTATGGGGCAACTCATTCAAGAGTAATATGACTCCCTTGATTATGTTACATAAAAGAGCGTTAAGAATCATGTATAAAGAAGATTTCAGAGCACACACCAATAGGCTTTTTATGTTATCAGGTGTTGAATTACGAACATTATTGGTGGTGTTCAGAGCGAAAAACAGATCATTACCAACACAGTTACAGAAGTCATTTGTGTTTAGCTCAGAGGATGAGGACCATAGAAGAAGACATGATTTTAAACATCTGTTCGCTCGGACTACACTAAAACAAATGTGCACTTCTGTTACAGGTATAAAGTTATGGAATTCACAAAACCAGAAGTTGAAGAGTTGTACAACAGGGTTTCAGTTTAAGAAAGTGTTTAAAAAGGAAAAAATGATAAAATATGAATTAGAAGGTTAGATATAAGTGTTATTTTGTTCCCTCAGCATTGGGTTTGTTTGTTCTCTTGTTGTTCTTTTGTCTCTGTTGTTTTCTTTCTTTTTTATTTGATGTAATCATGGTGATATAAAATGTATGGTTGGTAGCAGCATCATTTAGATGTTGTTTTCAATGATAGGGGCAGGTATAAATAAGATTTATCTTCTTCCTGCTCCTTTTCTTTTCTGCTATGGAATATGTAAAAAAGTAAGTACAAAGTAAAATGAATATAATCATGTAAAACCATAACTGAAATAAATAAATATGAAATGAAATAATGTGGGAGGAGTTTACCTGGCCCTCACAGATTATGTCATAATGTGGGAGGAGTTTACCTGGCCCTCACAGATTATGTCATAATGTGGGAGGAGTTTACCTGGCCCTCACATATGTCATAATGTGGGAGGAGTTTACCTGGCCCTCACATATGATGTCATAATGTGGGAGGAGTTTACCGTGGCCCTCACAGATGATGTCATAATGTGGGAGGAGTTTACCTGGGCCTCATTCTGCTGGCTGAGCTGCACCAGCTCCATAGAGGTCATCATGGGGTCAACCAGGGTCATGGAGGTCATCGTGGGGTCAACCAGGGTCAGGCCTGACGACGGGTGGAGCGTGAACACCTGTCAATCAATCACTGTCAGTTAGCACCTGTCAATCACTGCAGAGGCAGACAAGCTGTCAATCAATCACTGTCAGTTAGCACCTGTCAATCACTGCAGAGGCAGACAAGCTGTCAATCAATCACTGTCAGTTAGCACCTGTCAATCACTGCAGAGGCAGACAAGCTGTCAATTAATCAGGTTCAGGTTTATTTGTCATTTGTGTAGATACAGAGTATAAATACAATGAAAATTATTTTGCTTAGAGCACTCTCAGTCTTACATACACAGGACATAAACAACATCTATAGTGCAAGAAAAATACAAAAAAACTGCAAGTGACAAAACAGTGCAATACAGTTCAAGGTCAGCTGTTCAGCAGCCTGACTGCCCCCTGGGGGTAGAAACTGTTACTGAGACGGTGGTGCGAGATTTTATGCTCTGGTAGCGTTCTTTGGAAGGGAGTGGTTTGAACAGGGTATTTGCGCGGGGTGGCTGGTGTCTTCCATGATGTTGTGGGCTTTTTTCATACAGCGAGTGGTGTAGATGTTATGGAGACTGGGTCATTCTGTGCTGCCGATGATTTTAGCTGCTGTTTTAACGGTCCTCTGCAACCTGTTGCAGTCCTGAGCGGTTGTGTTACCGTACCACACTGTGATACAGCCAGTTAAGACACTTTCAATTATACAGCGATAAAAGTTCACTAGTGTTTTGTACTAATTTTTTAAGGCGCCTCAGAAAGTACAGTCGCTGCTGTGCCTTCTTGAGGATGTACTCGTTGTTGAGTGACCATGTGAATGTGTCTGTGATGTGTATGGTGTTGAGTGACCGTGTGAATGTGTCTGTGATGTGTATGGTGTTGAGTGACCATGTGAATGTGTCTGTGATGTGTATGGTGTTGAGTGACCGTGTGAATGTGTCTGTGATGTGTATGGTGTTGAGTGACCGTGTGAATGTGTCTGTGATGTGTATGATGTTGAGTGACCATGTGAATGTGTCTGTGATGTGTATGGTGTTGAGTGACCGTGTGAATGTGTCTGTGATGTGTATGGTGTTGAGTGACCATGTGAATGTGTCTGTGATGTGTATGGTGTTGAGTGACCATGTGAATGTGTCTGTGATGTGTATGGTGTTGAGTGACCATGTGAATGTGTCTGTGATGTGTATGATGTTGAGTGACCGTGTGAATGTGTCTGTGATGTGTATGGTGTTGAGTGACCATGTGAATGTGTCTGTGATGTGTATGGTGTTGAGTGACCGTGTGAATGTGTCTGTGATGTGTATGGTGTTGAGTGACCATGTGAATGTGTCTGTGATGTGTATGGTGTTGAGTGACCATGTGAATGTGTCTGTGATGTGTATGATGTTGAGTGACCGTGTGAATGTGTCTGTGATGTGTATGCCCAGGAATTTGAAGTTATCAACTATGTCGACAGATGACCACTGTCATCACTGTCAGTTAGCACCTGTCAATCACTGCAGAGGCAGAGAAGCTACAGTATTATTATAATTACTTGCGCAAGCAGAGCGCGCAAGTAATCATTTCGCCCGGTCTCTTCAACGTGACAGCCGTCAACCACTTTTCTGTGTAAGCAAATCTGTGCCTGGTTTGCTGGGACCAGATTACACAGATGACCATTTCTCTTACGTCATCATTGAGAGCTAGTCATACATATACACTACACACCATGTACTCTGGTCCCAGCTCTCAATGATTGAATTTGTATGAATTTGAATTTGAATTGAATTTGAATTGAATTTGTATCATTGAACCCTACAAACCCTCCCGCGCACTCAGATCAGCCAACGCAGGGAAGCTGGAAGTACCCTCACTAAAAACGCCGGGACAACGCTCCACACCTCCCAAACTATTCTCCCTTCTGGCTCCAAAACTGTGGAATGCAGTCAGAACTGCAGCATCACTCCCAATCTTCCTCTGTAGTCTGAAAACCCACCTTTTCAGACTCCATCATGGCCCATAGCACTTACCCTACCCCCTTAGATAGCATTTCTGTAGACTTAGATAGAATTTGATACAGACTTATAGCATGTTATGTAGACAGCACTAAAATTCCATTGTATGTAGTCATAGCACGTCATAGTACATATGTACATATGTATAGCATAGTAGTATATATGTATAGTTTATATGTATAGTTTCATTATATAGTTATTCCACTGTTACGTTCTTAGCTTATGCATGTTTCATGATAAATGCTTTTTATGTGATGTATTCCCATGGTTTTTTGTTCATGCTTAATGTAAGTCGCTCTGGATTAAGAGCGTCTGCTAAATGCCTAAATTGTAAATTGAAGTTGAGTCGATGCATCGTTTTATGACGGAGCAACACGATTCAATGATTTAAAATCGATACAGTAACTATTTAGCAAAGAAGTTGCAGGTCCTAGTAAGCAAGGTGCTAAACAAGGTCTCCGGACTGACTAAGTTTCTAGCTCGAACAGCAAGATACATGGATAGGGAGACAAAATGAGTGTTGGCCAACTCCCTTATCCTGTGCCACTTTGATTTTGCGTGTACATCGTGGTTCGAGGGCTTGATTAAGTCTTTTAAAACAAAGCTACAGTCAGCTCAAAATAGACTGATCAGGGTTACACTAGGGATGGAACCCAGAACCCATATAGGAAGGAACCAGTTCAGAGAGCTGAACTGGCTCCCAGTAGAATCAAAGGTTACAATGGCTAGACTAAACATGGTCCATACAATTAAATACGGAGAGGTCCCAGAAGTTTTAAGAACATGTTTCAGGTAAACGAGGTACACAACCATTTCACCAGAGCCAGTATTGCAGATGTGGTGCTCCCTGCTTTTAAAAGTAAAGTGGGCAAAGGCTCATTCATTTATATAGGAGCCACACAGTGGAATAACCTGGAATCCAGTGTTAAACTGACCTCCAATTTGAGGACATTTAAACAGAAGACTAAAAAATGGCTACTGGAAAAGGTTCCCCTATAAAGGGTCATCTTAGAGGGATGGATAGGGATGTACTTGTTGTGTTGTGTATGTAATGTATATGTACTGTTATGTATTTGTGATGTATTTTAAAGTATTGTTCAGTGTGAGAGGACCCCAGTGGAAATAAGTCTTTGGACTTTATGTGTAATCCTTGAATCGCTGATTATAATTGTTTTATGATTGCTTTTCTAAATAAATCAAATCAAATCAAGTTATATCTGTGTGAAACATGTGGATAGTGCAGGTTTGGATATAAATAAGTAAACAGTGATTCTCTGGACAATACATATTGAACTAAGTAATTAAACCCCTCTTTTTATTTTGTCTTCTTAAAATTGCTAAATTCCACACAACAAAAACATAGTATTTTAGTTTAGGTTTCTGGTGTAAGGACTTCAGTGTTTTGTACCATACAATGGTATGTATAAGTACAGAACAAATAATGTTTGCTTTCGTTTGTTGAAGAAGAGTCTGGGCCAATATGATTTAGTCTTACTAGAATTACTAACAGTTTCTAAATCTTATATTTAGATTTAGTCTGGCGTATTAACCTCTGAGGTTACTGGAGGTCAATGCTTAATGTGTTTTAGTGTTAGCATTATGTTATGCTTTAGCTATTGAAAAATAGCAGTTCTACAAGCTCATAGCGGGCCACCGAGTGGCGCGCTATGAGCTTGTAGGTCTGCTCTTTTTGAAAAATCGAAGACACTTTTAGAATCTGATCTCAGGTCAGAATGGGTTAAGCATGTTTACCTAAACCATCGGTGTCAACATCAGACCGGCCCGCGGGCCCATTTTGGGGTACTAGATATAAATGGCATTAAATGGGGGTCAGTAGCCTCTGCATGTCAAACTGGGGGTCCTTTTCAAATGGGGTCTTTTGCCCTGAACATTAATTTCAGGGCAAGACCTCGACCTCGCGCGTGCCGACTCGGCCCCCAGCCTGGTACCGACTCGGCCCCCAGCCTGGTACCGACTCGGCCCCCAGCCTGGTACCGACTCGGCCCCCAGCCTGGTACCGACTCGGCCCCCAGCCTGGTACCGACTGGGCCCCCAGCCTGGTACCGACTCGGCCCCCAGCCTGGTACCGACTCGGCCCCCAGCCTGGTACCGTAGTCAAAATATGGCCCTTAAGGAAAATTAATTGGGGAACCCTGGTATAGAGCGTCGCAGTCCCGCCCCCTCGAGAGACCGGGGAAAGAATTCCCCGTTAATTTTCCTCATAGACTTTTTAAAAAGTATTTATTTAAAGACGGTTACACCGCGGACAAAGACAACTCATCCATCTTGTCGTGACAAATCATGACAATAAACACAAGTGAAGGACTGTCCCATAGAAGACAGAGATATGGGGAAGGTTTAGGGATAGGTTCAGGGTTACCTGTGGCTGTTGGACCAGGGTGTAGGTCTGCCCCATAGACGTGAAGGACTGCCCCATAGACGTGAAGGACTGCCCCATAGAAGACAGAGATATGGGCGACAGAACGGTGAACTGCTGCTGCTGTGTCTGTAGCGCCACCTGCTGGTTGAGCAGCGCGGTGGTGGAGGCCGGCCTCTGGAGGCGTGGCCTCTTGGTCTGCTGCCTCTTATTGGCTGTTGGTTTGTTCTTAACGACCGGCTGAGGGTTCGAGGAGAGCACCGCTCGGACCTGCTGCTGCCGGCTCTGTTCCTCCAGCTGTTCCTCTAGATCTGTAAGACCACAGCGTTTATGATGCATTAGATCTATATATGTATGTTTTATATGTGATAATATACATGTTTTATATGTGATAATAAACGTGTTTTATATGTGATAATAAACGTGTTTTATATGTGATAATATACATGTTTTATATGTGATAATATACATGTTTTATATGTGATAATAAACATGTTTTATATGTGATAATAAACGTGTTTTATATGTGATAATAAACGTGTTTTATATGTGATAATAAACGTGTTTTATATGTGATAATATACGTGTTTTATATGTGATAATAAACACGTTTTATATGTGATCATATACGTGTTTTATATGTGATAATATACATGTTTTATATGTGATAATAAACATGTTTTATATGTGATAATAAACGTGTTTTATATGTGATAATAAACGTGTTTTATATGTGATAATAAACGTGTTTTATATGTGATAATAAACGTGTTTTATATGTGATAATATACGTGTTTTATATGTGATAATATACGTGTTTTATATGTGATAATAAACACGTTTTATATGTGATCATATATTTTTATATGTGACTACCGGTACTCACTATTGAGGATGTTTGTTCACTAGTGTTTAGTACTCACTATTGAGCGTGCTCAGGAAGTCTTCCTGTCCAGGGTTTATCTGCAGTTTTCTTCTCTCCAGGATCTTCTTGACAGAATCCAGAAGACCAAAGACCTGAGCCAGGTTACTGAGAACAGCCACTTCCACCAGGCATTCTATAGATATAGATACATGTAGATAAACATATCAGTTACTGAGAACAGCCACTTCCACCAGGCATTCTATAGATATAGATACATGTAGATAAACATATCAGTTACTGAGAACAGCCACTTCCACCAGGCATTCTATAGATATAGATACATGTAGATAAACATATCAGTTACTGAGAACAGCCACTTCCACCAGGCATTCTATAGATATAGATACATGTAGATAAACATATCAGTTACTGAGAACAGCCACTTCCACCAGGCATTCTATAGATATAGATACATGTAGATAAATATAGAACAGCCACTTCCATCACTTCCACTTCCGTTGATACATGAGGAGTCCTGGGCAGCAGACTGCTCGGTGAAGAGCTGGACTCCTGTCAGGGTTAGGGTTAGGGGTTAAGTATAAGTGTTAGGTTTAGGTTTAGGGGTTAAGTATTAGGGTTAGGGGTTAAGTATTAGGGTTAGGGTTTAAGTATAAGGGTTAGGGTTAGGGTAACGTACCAGAGTCCTGGGCGGCAGACTGCTCGGTGCGGAGCTGGACTCCGGTCAGCAGCTGCAGCAGTTCAGTGCTGATGTTGGTCACCACTTCCCCCATCAGACCCACGTCAGCGATGCCCTTCCAGAAGGACAAGGTCTCCTCTAGATAGAACAGGTCAGAGGTTAAAGGTAAAGGTCAGGGTCATCAGACGTCTGTGAATAGGGTTAAACCCACGTCTCTCCCAGAACAACAACAACACATTAAGTAGAAATAGAGTACATATTTAGTAAATAATAAGAGTAAATTGTACAGCCCCGCCGGCTAACTCTGACCGGCCCGCGGGCCGTACAATGCCCAGGTCTGACCTTGATGGTGATTAGATTAATGACGTCCCACTGTACTGTGCCCACTGTACTGTGCCCACTGTACTGTGCCCACTGTACTGTGCCCACTGTACTTGCCTCACTGTTTGTAGTACCATAAACAAACAGTCCATAGACTGATCCCTGAGTCGTTTGGTTTGTGACTTGTGAGCGGCTGTGTGCTACACTGATCACTGTGCTGTGCTACACTGATCACTGTGCTGTGCTACACTGATCACTGTGCTGTGCTACACTGATCACTGTGCTGTGCTACACTGATCACTGTGCTGTGCTACACTGATCACTGTGCTGTGTGCTACACTGATCACTGTGCTGCCTTAAACCTTAAACCTAACCTTAACAATGAGCGGCTGTGTGCTACACTGATGGTAAATGGTAAATGGTGCATTTATATAGATAGATCTTTATTTGTCATTGCAACGTGTACAACGAAATTAAAAGTGCCAACCAATCAGTGCATTATATCACAAACAACCTATACAAGCTAAAACAAAACACACATGACTTCTTGTTATTGTACAACCCCAGCAGCATAATGCACAAACATGTAATTCCATCTATTATCGCACAACAACAAACCCTTATTGTACTTTAAGATAGCAGATAAAAAAAACTAAAAGTGTCGCAGTAACAGATCATTTTTTAGCAGCGTTGAGTGCAACTACCGCTGTGGGATAGAAGCTATTACTGAATCTGTTGGTCTTGGACTTGATCACTCTGTACCGTCTGCCTGATGGCAGCAGTTCAAAAAAATCATAAAGCGCCTTTATCCAAGGCGCTTTACATAGATTGTGCACCGATGTACACCGATGGCAGCGGTAACCATGCAAGGCACCAACTAGCACATCAGGAGCAATTAGGGGTTCAGTGTCTTGCTCAAGGACACTTCGACAGTAACTCTGGGGGAGCCCGGGTTCGAACTGGCAACCTTGCGGTTCCCATCCAGGCACTCTACCCCTGAGCCACCGCCGCCCCTGATCACTGTGCTGCCTTAAACCTTAAACCTAACCTTAACAATGAGCGGCTGTGTGCTACACTGATCACTGTGCTGCCTTAAACCTTAAACCTAACCTTAACAATGAGCGGCTGTGTGCTACACCGATCACTGTGCTGCCTTAAACCTTAAACCTAACCTTAACAATGAGCGGCTGTGTGCTACACTGATCACTGTGCTGCCTTAAACCTTAAACCTAACCTTAACAATGAGCGGCTGTGTGCTACACTGATAACTGTGCTGCCTTAAACCTTAAACCTAACCTTAACAATGAGCGGCTGTGTGCTACACTGATCACTGTGCTGCCTTAAACCTTAAACCTAACCTTAACAATGAGCGGCTGTGTGCTACACTGATCACTGTGCTGCCTTAAACCTTAAACCTAACCTTAACAATGAGCGGCTGTGTGCTACACTGATCACTGTGCTGCCTTAAACCTTAAACCTAACCTTAACAATGAGCGGCTGTGTGCTACACTGATCACTGTGCTGCCTTAAACCTTAAACCTAACCTTAACAATGAGCGGCTGTGTGCTACACTGATCACTGTGCTGCCTTAAACCTTAAACCTAACCTTAACAATGAGCGGCTGTGTGCTACACTGATCACTGTGCTGCCTTAAACCTTAAACCTAACCTTAACAATGAGCGGCTGTGTGCTACACTGATCACTGTGCTGCCTTAAACCTTAAACCTAACCTTAACAATGAGCGGCTGTGTGCTACACTGATAACTGTGCTGCCTTAAACCTTAAACCTAACCTTAACAATGAGCGGCTGTGTGCTACACTGATCACTGTGCTGCCTTAAACCTTAAACCTAACCTTAACAATGAGCGGCTGTGTGCTACACTGATAACTGTGCTGCCTTAAACCTTAAACCTAACCTTAACAATGAGCGGCTGTGTGCTACACTGATAACTGTGCTGCCTTAAACCTTAAACCTAACCTTAACAATGAGCGGCTGTGTGCTACACTGATCACTGTGCTGCCTTAAACCTTAAACCTAACCTTAACAATGAGCGGCTGTGTGCTACACTGATAACTGTGCTGCCTTAAACCTTAAACCTAACCTTAACAATGAGCGGCTGTGTGCTACACTGATCACTGTGCTGCCTTAAACCTTAAACCTAACCTTAACAATGAGCGGCTGTGTGCTACACTGATCACTGTGCTGCCTTAAACCTTAAACCTAACCTTAACAATGAGCGGCTGTGTGCTACACTGATCACTGTGCTGCCTTAAACCTTAAACCTAACCTTAACAATGAGCGGCTGTGTGCTACACTGATCACTGTGCTGCCTTAAACCTTAAACCTAACCTTAACAATGAGCGGCTGTGTGCTACACTGATCACTGTGCTGCCTTAAACCTTAAACCTAACCTTAACAATGAGCGGCTGTGTGCTACACTGATCACTGTGCTGCCTTAAACCTTAAACCTAACCTTAACAATGAGCGGCTGTGTGCTACACTGATCACTGTGCTGCCTTAAACCTTAAACCTAACCTTAACAATGAGCGGCTGTGTGCTACACTGATCACTGTGCTGCCTTAAACCTTAAACCTAACCTTAACAATGAGCGGCTGTGTGCTACACTGATCACTGTGCTGCCTTAAACCTTAAACCTAACCTTAACAATGTTAATATTATTAGCAATTACTCACCGAGTGCTGACATGATGAAATGTTATTTCATCATATGGGTGGACTAAAACCGCATTGCTTATATTTTGAAGCCCATGTATTCTCACAGTGCACGTCAACTGTGCACGTGAATTGCGTGTGGTTGAGAACCTGTCTTCCTTCCTTCACCCCCCCCCCCCCCCCTCACATGCTGCTTATAAACGTGGAGATATGGGGAATTATAAGAGACTGAAATATGAATTTCAGCGTGCCGTGTCTAAGGCTAAGGCCTCCTACAAAGTGAAGCTTGAAAACAAACTGCAAGCAAATGACATCAAAGGTGTATGGCAGGGTTTGCAGGACATCACTGACTATAAAACCAAGCACCATGTTCCAGATCTGGACCCCTCCCTTCCTGGGAGGCTTAATGATTTTTATTGTCGGTTCGACAGTGAAGACCATCAGTCCCCCTCTTTTCCAAGAGAGCAGGGTGACTCTCCACCCAACATACATGAACATGTATGATGTCAGACTGTTGCTCCGTCAGCAAAACCCCAGAAAGGCGGCAGGGCCTGATGGCGTGTCATCTGCCACACTAAAGCACTGTGCCGACCAACTTGCACCTGTCCTCACTTCCATTTTCAACTGGTCACTTGAACTCTGTACTGTGCCTGCTTGCTTTAAATCTGCGGTTATCATTCCTGTCCCAAAGAAAAATAATATCACCTGTCTTAATGACTATAGGCCTGTTGCCCTAACATCTGTCATTATGAAAGTCTTTGAGCGACTGGTATGTAAACACCTGTCCAGCATAGCACTAGATCCCCACCAATTTGCCTACAGAGCAAATAGGAGTGTAGATGATGCAGTGTCCCTCTGTCTGCACAATATCACTCAACATCTAGAATCCAGATCCACCTATGCTCGTGTACTTTTTGTTGATTTTAGCTCCGCATTTAACACAATAGTGCCTGGGAAGCTGATTTCAACCCTACAGGAGCTAGGCGTCAGTACACCTCTATGTAAATGGATCTTTAATTTTCTATGTGACAGGAAACAGGTGGTCAAAATAGGTGATCTCGTCTCGCTGTCGAGGCTCCTAAACACTGGGGCCCCCCAGGGGTGCGTCCTTTCTCCACTTCTGTACTCTTTATACACTCATTTCTGTCAATCTCACTTTAGTACAGTTATGATGTATAAGTTTGCTGATGACACATCCTTAGTAGGTCTTATTACCAACGAGGTGGAAACCGACTACCGCAGAGCAGTAGAGGAGCTGGTGAGATGGTGTGAGAGTTACAACTTAATCCTAAACATCTCTAAAACCAAAGAGATGTTCATAGATTTCAGGAAAAAGAAATCGTGTCCCCTCCCCCCCCTCTTCATCAATGGGGAAGAGGTAGAAAGAGTTTCCTCCTTCCGGTTCCTAGGGACCACCATCCATGAATCCTTATCATGGGATCTTAACACCAGTCTCATAATAAGCAAATCACACCAGCGTCTCTATTTCCTGCGGCAGCTTAAGAAGTTCAAAGTCAGCCAAGCAGCCATGACTCACTTCTATAGGGCCACTATTGAAAGTGTTCTCACCTTCTCCATGCTTGTCTGGTTTGGTCACACAACCTCTCAAGACAAATCAAAGCTGGAAAGAGTAGTACGTCGCGCATCAAAAAACATAGGATGCAGCCTCCCTACACTTTCCTCACTCTATTCCACCAGAATAATTAGGAAGGCAAATAAAATCATTGCAGACAACTCCCATCCTGCACAACCTCTTCAATCTCCTCCCATCAGGCAGGAGATATAGAAGTATCCAGAGCTCCACATGTCGCTTCAGGGATAGCACTTACCCAGTAGCCATTAGACATCTGAACTCCTAGTACAGTATATGCATATAGCACTTTAAAAAAACTGAATGTAATTTCATATGCTGCTGGTTTTTTGTATTGTACTGTCCTTCTTGTTTGTGTATATGTTGAGTATGAACCAAGACAAATTCCTATCAACTTGTTGACATGGCAAATAAATTATTGAATCTTGAATCATATGCCAAAATGTCAGCTTTTTGGATTTATTGATGACAACAGCGTCGGTGAATAATGAAGCCCAGCTGAGCATGCAGCTCCACAACACGGTAGGCGCATGATTACCAAACTTCCTCGCAGGAGGACAAGTTAAATCCCATTATGCTTTATTGCTTTATTTAACCCGCTCTAACCCGCCTCGCCAATAAAGTTAACTTAAAAGGTGTGTTAAGATGCTGCATCGTAAGGGCCGATTCATACTCCTATTTTAGAGCCGAATAAAAGTGGGTTCGGCGCTGTAGAGCCTACAATGTGACATCATTTTAGGTTCGGGGGGGGGCGGGTACCGTCCTAAAGTCGACTCTTCGGTGCTACTGAAAATTTCTGACCGAAACAGCGGTAAAATAGGAGTATGAATCGGCTCTAAGGCGGTGTTGCGCCCAGAATGTGTCATGCTTCTGAAGTTCAGAACGCTTGGGCGATGTGCCGTGAGCTTGTGGATCGTCTGTTTTCGGCACACGAGTCGACACCGTTGAACCACAAAGTGAACGTGCACACATCAATGCCTGCCAGGCTGCCAAGTCTCAACAATATAATCACTGGTTGGCTTGTTATTGTGTTTTCAGAACGTGGTTGTTTAATGGTTGTCTCACTCATCTCATGCTCATAGTAAGCAGCGTGCCATGTAGGTTGTGAAAGTGGCACCTCCAGGGTCCTCCGTATCGAAGAACAACTAAGAGAGCTACCTCTAATGTTCTCATTATTAAAATAAAATGCTAGTATTTACATAACTTGTAACTTAAACAAAAACATAGTTTTCAACTGGGAAAGGAAACGTCTCAAGCATGCAAGTAGAAAGTAAAAAAAAATCACACCCATGTGAAATGAGGGGCGCTCTTATTGTACATCATCATAAATGGCCATTTACTGCTCCATATATGGAGATGTCTGTGTAGTAATGATACAGTGACCTCTAGGGACATGGCCATATATGGAGATGTCTGTGTAGTAATGATACAGTGAACTGACCTGAGATGTCACAGGTGTCTTTCTTCTCTGCAGCCTCTAGGGGCGCTGTGGAGCTCCACTCCATGCTTCCTGCATCTGTCTGAGAGATGTTACCCCCGGAAACCACTGGAAGAATAAGAACAATAATAATAATAAACCACTGGAAGAATAATAACAATAATGATAATAATAATAAACCACTAGAAGAATAAGAACAATAATAATAATAACTAGAACTGCACTCTGCCGAGTGCATACTTGCTTGTTGCACACTAGTAGGCCATAAATGGCCAACTAGTGCGCAAGCAGAGCGCGCAAGTACTTTCGACCGCTGTAAACTGTCACATCTCAGTATCTCTGTGAAGGAACGTTTGAAATGTATAATCATTAGGTGTAACTATTTGCTACCTACCTACTTTTTTACGTAAGAGAAATGGTCATCTGTGTAATCTGGTCCCAGCAAACCAGGCACAGATTTACAAATTACAAATTTCAAATTACAACTACATATATCTGTATGTAGTTGTAATTTGATTAGCAGTATACTGTGGTTACTTGGTGCCAGAAAGTGACAGCGTCAACCATTTTTTTGTGTATGCAAATCTGTGCCTGGTTTGCTGGGACCAGATTACACATTACGTCATCGTTGAGAGCTGGGACCAGAGTACATGGTGTGTATATGTATGACTAGCTCTCAGTGATGACGTGGTCAGAAATGGTCATCTGTGTAATCTGGTCCCAGCAAACCAGGCACAGATTTACTTACACAGAAAAGTGGTTGACGCTGTCACGTTGAAGAGACCGAGCGAAATTATTACTTGCGCGCTCTGCTTGCGCAAGTAACTAGAAATGCTCTCTGTCGAGTAGACAGGCAGACAGACAGGCAGGCAGGCAGACAGGCAGGCAGGCAGACAGGCAGGCAGGCAGGCAGGCAGACAGACAGACAGACAGACAGACAGACAGACAGACAGACAGACAGACAGACAGACAGACAGACAGACAGACAGACAGACAGACAGACAGACAATCTGTCTGTCTGTCTGTCTGTCAATTGGAGCGGTAGTTGAGAATTGACAATGGATTTTAAGGGGTTTGAATTAGTGGGTGTGGTTTCAGAGAAAGGGGGTGTGGTTTCAGTACCTGGACAGGAAGTGGGTGTGGTTTCGGTCCCGGTGCCGTCGGGGGGGAAGCGTGTGTTATTGATCAGAAGGTCAAACTTGGTGCTTCGACACGTGTTGGTGCACAGGGACGTGTGGTGGTAGAAATCAAGCTGCCCCGAGTCCATCATCTTCCTGTTAATACAATACATTTATTTAATATTTATACATAAAATATATATATATATATAAACTCAGCAAAAACGGTAATGGGTGATAATGGGTAGATCTCTCACCGTTTGGGGGCCGGCGAGCGATCTACCCGTTATCACAAACCGAAACTGCTCGAGCGAGGGAACCACGACGCAGTGGAACGAGGATCATCATAAAGTCGTGTCGCTCGCCACCGCCACACAGAGAGAACGTGTGTGTGTGTGTGTGTGTGTGTGTGTGTGTGTGTGTGTGATAAAGCTAATCATTGAATGAGTGTATGTTTCTATACACGTATGTTGAACGATTATACATCAATAAAGCTTATTTTGTGGTTGTGTGTGTGTGTGTGTGTGTGTGTGTGTGTGTGTGTGTGTGTGTGTGTGTGTGTGTGTGTGTGTGTGTGTGTGTGTACGATTATACGTCAATAAATCTTATTTTTGGTGTGTGTTACTTTCTACAGAATCTGATAACATTCCGTGACATGTTCACATTATTACAGAAATATGCTATGAGTATATAAATGTGACTGGTCAAAACTTTGAGATGTTTTTCTAAAGTGTTGGACTCATTCAAAAGCCTATATTTTGAAAACTGAAAACGATAGAAATGTTATCTCTTTTCCTGGTGAAAGTAGAGGATTCTAGCTTTCATTTGATGTATGACATGGTATTGTATTATATAACACAGCATAATGATATGTGTCTTGTAATATGAATGATCAAAAACGAGAGACTGAAAAGTGCTCATTCAAATGGGTACATTTTGAAAACTAACAAACTGTATCTCTGTTCCTGGTGAAAGTAGAGTGTTACAGCTTTCATTTGATATATGATATGTCTCTGTCACTATAATAGAGAATATGTTATGGGCATAATAGAAGTGTGCTGCAAACAAATGAAGATAACTACCAACTACCAAAGCATTTTCCTAGTGAAACCGAGCTGTATAAAACTGCCTGTATCTAAAGAATGCTACAAACATAATTATTTTTCCTGAGTAAAGAGGAAAGATTCCTCTTTCATTTGAGACATTTCGTGATATTGTCACATTATGAAATAATATGCAATGGGTCTTCAAAGTTCTTTGGAATTTCCGGCAAATGAGAAGAATGCCTGGGATAAATTAGGGCAGTCTTAATGCAAGTGGATGGAGGAGAAATCCACCTTAATGCAAATCCGGTGCCCTATCACAGTGACATCACTAACCTGAGCATGACTCCTCCCATAGTGACATCAAAGTGACATCATGCCTCCTCCTATAGTGACATCACAGTGACCTCACTAACCTGAGCATGACTCCGCCCATCCGTATGGCTCTCTTCCAGTCCTTCAGAGTAGCTTTACCCGACATGTGGACGAACTGCTTGGGACTGATCAGCTGATCATCGACCTATCAGAGGGGAGAATGATGGTCATGTGATGATCATTCTTCAACTATCAGACAAGAGAACAGTGATCAGCTGATCTTCAACCTATCTTCCCCCTGAGGGTGCTCAGGGGGAAGCTGGTGTCCTTCTATCAGTGCTCCATAGAGAGCATATTGACATACTTGTAGGAGCCACAGAATGCTTATCTACAGTAATTACAAATACAGTAAGAATGCTTATCTACAGTAATTACAAATACAGTAAGAATGCTTAGCTACAGTAATTACAAATACAGTAAGAATGCTTATCTACAGTAATTACAAATACAGTAAGAATGCTTAGCTACAGTAATTGTCACTTGGTTGGACCCTGTAGTCAACAAATACGGGTGTCTGAACCAGCTCACTCCTAAGGCTGTTTGAACTTGGAGGCAGGGTGAGCTGGGAGGATACACTTTGTTGACCGCACATATACTTTGATTAGTTTGATTCATTCACGTTTTGTTTGCTCACTGTTTTGATTGTTATTTATTAGATTCTTTGCACATATTTATTGCATATATATTTATTGTATTGTAATATTTGGTGCACTGAACTATATAAACATTTAAAACTTTGAGCTTGTTTGGATATGAATCATTTTATCATTGTTTTATCGCGCGTCATTACAGTTTGTTTTAGCTCCCAGGTTTAGCCTGCCGGCATGAATAATTTATTGGTAATTATTATCAGCCACAACAATACTGTATATGTGTGTGGTACACCAGCTGTACAGTGGCTCCAGAGTGTCATAAATACAGCACAGAAGATGGTTGGCTGCCCTCTCCCCACACTGGAAGAACTACACAGAGACCGCTGTCATAAAAAAAACTCTGAACATTATGAAAGACACTTCCCACCCCGCTCACTCACTGTTTGAACTGTTGCCATCAGGCAGACGCTACAGAGTGATCAAGACCAACAGATTCAGTAACAGCTTTTATCCCACAGCGGTAGTTAATTGCACTCAATGCTGCTAAAAAATGATCTGTTGCTGCGGCACATTTTAGTTTTTTCTGCTATCTTAAGTGCAATAAGGGTTTGTTGTGCGATAACAGCTCAAATTACATGTTTGTGCATTAGTGCTGCAGGGGTTGTGCAATAACAAGAAGTCATGTGGTTTTTGTTTTAGCTTGTATGTTTTGTGATATGATGCACTGATTGGTTGGCACTTTTAATTCCGTTGTACACGTTGCAATGACAAATAAAGATCTATCTAACCAACCGTGTTTGCGCGATACGATGCAATTTGATGACGATTCAACACAATAGAAAGGATTTATATTAAAGCTCTGTTAATTTCCCTAAAACATGTAAAAATGCATTAAATTCAAAGCAATTTGTTGTTACTGTAGGTTAGTATTATAGCTCTGCATCTCAAACAACCCAACTTATACAATTCTGTAAGTAAACAAAGGGTCTGCTCTCTGCTGCTCTCTGCTGGTTACTGTGGAATTGTTAGATTACTAATCATAATTGCAAACGCACTGCGCACTAACTATGAGACCTAGCAGAACATGTCTGTCTGTGTGTCCGTGTGTCTGTGTGTCACGCTTTTGTGCCCATATATGGAGCTGCTTTGGGGACTCCTTATATGGTTATAACTGAGCCATGGTGACATGAGTGTGATGGCGTGTGCCTGCGACCGGCAGACATTCAGGCCAACACATGGACCCGGTTTGAAAAAATCAACAAAGCCAAGGGCCATGATGAACGCAGGAACGTGGACAAGGCCCTGCTTCGAATGCACAACAAGCTGGAACATGCCAACGAACAAGTATAACTACGTTGCGTTCGCTTCCCGCGTTTGCGCGTCTTACTTGTATAGTATATAATTATATACTGTATACCTCAACGGTCAATATGAGGTTTAATAGATTAAATATCATTCATCGATTAATGTTACTAACATATAAATAGAAAAGAAACAAATAAACAAAACAGGTTACACTGATAGGCTATGTCTAGTTTAATTTGCAACACAGTTTTATAATATAATAGCCTATATGTATAGTGTGTGTGGGGGGGGGGGGGTCCCTGCTTGTTCTCTCTCTCTCTCAGCTAAGGGGTCCTTGGCTTGACCTGAAAAACATTGAAGACCCTGGCCTGTATTATTATAATATGAAAATAATCCAGTATTATGCAATTATTAGCCAAAACGTTTTAAATACATAGTAGATGCAGATCCACAAACTCGTGGATCTTGTGGATCTGCAATTTTAGGCGTGCTGCAGAATATAAATGAGGCCTCTATCCCAGAGAACAGCAGAGAGAGAGAGAGAGAGAGAGAGAGAGAGAGAGAGAGAGAGAAGGAAAGCTGGCTGTGGAAAGTTGTCAAACGGTTGAAAACGACTTTAAACACAAGCAGTAGACCTGGGGCCTATTTCACGAAACTTGGATTAGAGATTAAGCCGGGCTTTAACACATATCCTGGCTTAATATATCCTGGATCAGTGCTTAACCGGTTTCATGAAAGCTGGTTGATCTTGCCAGATTAATTTAACCAGTTAACCTGGATATGTTGAGGCTTGATTCGGTTTCATGAAAGGGATGCTACATAAGTTACCATGGGAATTTATGCTTTGGATTTAGCCTGCTCCGGACCAGGCTAACAGCCAGGTTTAACCTAATCCTGATGTCTTTACTGTTCATTAAGCAGTCAAACTGATCACAAACCAATGATGTTTTCCAGATTTATTCAATTATTATGGGTTTATGTTGCCTTATTTGTATCGGTCTGCATTAAAGGACTAATTTAAGCACTATATAAAATCAAATAACCAAAATATATAGGCTGCACAACATCATGACAGCTTGTGAGCTTGTAGATCAGCTGCTTTTGGTGAATGTTCCCCATGAATAGGTTTGCTGTCGTGCAAGTGCACGGTTAAGAAGAATTATTATCTTTTATTTTTTTTGTAAAAGTGAAAACCACTAAATATTACCATTACTCATTGTTTTACAACATATTACCATTATAACGTTTCACCCATAGTCCTACATACTTACACCTAGAAACCCCATTCATTTATAGGCTCAAATTATGATGGAATAATACATTCTGAAAAATCGGTATTGCCATGCCATGCAATCGTGACACTACAGTGCATGCAGACAGATAGACAGACAGACTTAATGTAATGTAACATTTCATGGCGCACAATACATGTAGATTAGTAGGATATAATTCCATACCGTACCGAATCCGGAGCGCACTCGCCTATTAGTTTGGCGTTTGCATTGCACAAATGAGCTCAGTGCGCTATTTCGAGAAAGTGCCCTTAAAGTTTAAGCTCGTTTGGAACTATAGCTCACCCTCCACAACTCGGGGCTATAGGTTCACTGAATTATATATTTATGGACTTCGACTATAGGCCTATATATATATAATATGCTTTACAATTTACGCGTTCAATCTGTCGGCAATATTTTGCCACGCTCTCTCCCTCGCCTTGTTAATGGCGCTTGTATTTCCCTTTTTTTTCCTTTTTTCCATGGCTTCCTCGTAGTATATCATAAGATTTTCTTGCTCCTCATCGGTGAAAGCCGCAGCTCTCCCTGCAGATTTGCTCGCCTCGCTCATGATTGGTCTCGCTCAAGAAATCTATGATCGGCATCATGGCTTTTCAAGGAATGCGTGCACGCGCTTGTAAGCGAGGCTTGCTGAGCCCGGCTCGCCAAATCCGCCAATTCTGAGCCTCGCTTGGCTTTAGTGGAACGGAATAAACCAGGCTGTAAAGATCAGGATTTAAAAAGCCTCGCTTTGGCCTATATCCTGGATTAGTTAATCCAAGATTCGTGAAATAGGCCCCTGGCTGTGGCGTTGTTGTTGTTGTACATGTGTGTTCAGACTGCAGAAGCTTTCTTTAATTACAAATTGATGATTGCGACGCAGATTCACATTTGCGTCTGAGAACAGCTGTGGATCATTAGCGTGCGTGCATGCGTGCGTGCGTGCGTGTGTGTGTGTGTGCGCGCACACGTGCGTGCGTGTTTGTACCTTCACACACTTGACGTTGATTCCAGGACAGACAAACTTCTTGGCGAGCAGCAGAGCTTTGCTGTCTCCACACGTGATTGGGTAACCGATCTCTACGTCGTCTCCTTCCAGGGATGGGGTCTCTAGAACACACATCACATGTTACCATGGTAACATGTTTATACCTCCCAGGGATGGGGTCTCTAGAACACACATCACATGTTACCATGGTAACATGTTTATACCTCCCAGGGATGGGGTCTCTAGAACACACATCACATGTTACCATGGTAACACGTTACCTTCCAGAGAAGCAGGTCTGTGTGATCTAGTGTTTCCAGGCTATAATGAATTCTAATACATGATATAATATAATAACATAATAAAAGTCCATTCTCACCTTATTACAGTATAACCTGTAGTAGATAGATAGTAGATATATAGCAGATATATATAGTAGATATTTATATCAACAGTATTAATACAAGTCTCACCTGCATGTGATTCAACGGTCATCACTGCTGCGTCTGTTTCTGCTTCATTCCTGTACACAGATTATTATTATTATTATTATTATTATTATTAGCTTCAATGGATTTAACATATAACTGAATGTATGTGATTGGTTAGGCGATTAGCTCGTCTACATGACGTACATTTTCCCTTCATTGTCAATTTGTCAATAATGGCATTTAATGTTTGTGTTGCCACACATGTACGTCATATTTAATGTTTGTGTTTCCACACATGTACGTCATATTTAATGTTTGTGTTTCCACACATGTACGTACGTCATATATGTATGTCATATTTAATGGACATATGAACTAATTTCTCCTTTCAATGTCGATTTGATTGATTGATTGATTTATTAACAGTTTGCAGAAATACAGTACAACTCAATACAACAACTGTTAACTGTGAGTGGACGACACCATAAAGCATTACACTTGTTTACAAGAGGGTCCACCATTTTCTATTCATCAAAACAATTAGAGAAATGGGGAAAAAGGTCAAAAGGGAAAATAAACATAATATACAGTGAGGGGAAAAGGGGTGGGTGGGGGATTCAAATCAAAGTGTTCTTGGGCAAGACACCTAACCCCACCTGGCCTCCAGTGGGGTGAGTGTCCTTGGGCAAGACACCTAACCCCACCTGGCCTCCAGTGGGGTGAGCTCACCACCGTCGGTGTGTGAATGTGGGAAGTGAGGACGCTGGCGTTGACTGTTCACCACTTCACCTCCCAATGTATGAATGAATGGACCTTCACCTGCAGTGCAGTGCAGTGCAGTGCAGTGCAGTGCAGTGCAGTGCAGTGCAGCGCAGTGCAGTGCAGTGTAAAGTGGTGTGGTTGCGAATGCAGTGAGCACTTACTATGAGACCTAGCAGATCATGTCTGTCTGTGTGTGTCTGTCTGTCTGTCTGTCCCGCTATACGTCCAAATATGGAGTGTGTTGCATCAACACAATCACTCAGCTCAAAAGTGTTGCATCAACAAACGAATCACTCAGCTCCATATATGGGCACAAAAGGGGCCAGGTCCACATATACAGTAACAGCGGGACAGACACACAGACAGACAGACAGACAGACAGACATGATCTGCAGGGTCTCAGCTGCGTTCGCTTCCCGCGTTTGCGCGTCTTACTGGTATAGTCTATACCATGTTGCTGAATTCAGTGAAGAACGATTGGCACAGAACCCTAACAGAACTGCTAGAACTGTTAAAACAACTTTACGATAACAGTAATAATAATAATAATAATACTAACCCAGTGATTGGCTGCAGCTGGAGGATGACTTGGTTCTTGTTGGGGTCATCGGGGTCATCGGGGTCATCAGGGTCATCAGGGTCACCGGGGTCACCTTCGTCCTCAGTCTTCATCATCACCATCTGACCAACCGACACACTGACCTCATCACCGCTGGACATCTACACAACCAATCACTGCGTCTGTTACTAAACATAATAACATGACCTCATCACCGCTGGACATCTACACCAGGTGTTCCCAAACTTTTTTGGACCAGGTACCCCTTTTGGGGTAGATATTTTTCCAGGTACCCCCTCATCCTCGCAACACGGATAACAATATATTTACAACCACAAGCAGTGTTTCCTGCAGGAAAAAGCTTTGGCATGGTGCTGGGCACAGGCCGCAATTTTGATGAATTAATTAATTTGATTCATTAATTAATAAGATTAATACATTAAGATTAATTTGTATTATTGCTCTTGTATTGCTATTGGAGACACTGGGAGGACACTGGGGGACACTGGGCAGGCACTGAGGAGGCACTGGGGAGACACTGGGGAGGCACTCAGGGGCACACTGGGGAGGCACTGGGAAGGCACTCGGGGGGCACACTGGGGAGGCATTGGGGAGGCACTCGGGGGGACACTGTCTAAATGTATACGTCTAAATGTATACGTCTAAATGTATACAGACGTCTAAATGTATACAGACGTCTAAATGTAGACGTCTAAATGTGTACGTCTTCTCTTATGGGGGTCCCTGGCATATCTTTTCAAATGGGGGTCCACAGGCTAAGTAGTGTCAATTTGGGGGTCCTTGACATGAAAAAGTTGAAGCCTCTTGAATCTTGATCATAAAACTACATTAGATTCAACCTCATCATAAAACTACATTCGATTTCGATTCCTGAGAACACTTGTCGCGTGTCGCCACTCTCTATTCCACTCAGTACAGTACAGTACAGTACAGTACAGTATTGATTAACAGTTTTCAGAATGGGTTCATTTCACATTTCAAGCACAACTCAATACTGTTGGTCGACACACTGATAGAGCATCACACTGGTTTACAACAGACAGGGTACACCATGTTCAATTCATCACAACAGTAAACAGTACTTGAGTAAATGTAATTAGTTACTTTCCACCACTGGTATTTACGTGCGTGCGTGCGTGTGTACGTGCCAGTCGTCTCGACGTCTCGTGTGCGCGGGCGTGCGTGCGTGCTGCGTGATGCACGTAAAAACACAGCCCTAACGTCAAAACGCCGTTATCCTACTCCCCCCCCCCCCTCCTCCTCACGCACACGTCACGCACGCACGCACTCACACACGCACACTAGGTCAGAAGCGTGCTGTGGGACGTGCATGAGTATGAACAGATAAATAATGTTATTATCGTTCTAAGAATATCGTCTTCTTACCGTTTACTTCTTGGACAGCAACACACGGGCTGAAGCGCATGCGCACTGTGTGTAGGACGTTCACACTTCCTGCCTAGAGGAGGCAGCAGATCTACAACCTCTCAGCGCGTCGAGGAGCGACGCGCTGAGAGCTTGTAGGTCTGCGGTGTTCTCCTGTCCCTTTAAGAGAACTGTAGGCGCGCGACACCGACCGTGTTACCGTGATTTATATTAAAATACCTGATAAAAATATATATGAAAACATGTTTATTTAAAATATATATGATATGAATATATATGAAAACATGTTTATTTAAAATATATATGATATCAAGTAATACATAAAATAAATAAATAAATAATAATAATGTAATAAAATGAGCAGTGATTTATATTATAATATACATGAAATTAAGTAATGTAATAAAACGAGCTGTCATTTAAAATGAGTGGAAAAAACATGTTTATATAAACAAATATATCCAAAAATAATAATATTGAATATGATTATCAAATGAGTGGCAAAGCCATATAAACGGTTTATATATGATAACCATAGATTGAATAGTTTATAGGGTCAATATAAGTACATTAATATATGATAACCTTCCTTCCACAAGAGTAGCTTTTTCATATTTATTTATCACACATTTTATTATTTTTACCAGTATAGAAACTATACATGGATCTTTTTATTATCACCGTGAAACGTCCCCAACGCCTTAGAGTATATGTACTCTAAGCCTTAGAGTATATACTCAGGCCTACGCACACTTCAAGGTGTTTGTTTTTTTACCAGTGAGGAGAAGATCCTGTACACTACAGGAATATTGTCCTTTGTTTGACTTATTATTATTATTATTATTATTATTATTATTATTATTATTATTATTATTATTATTATTATTATTATTATTATTATTATTATTATTATTAGTAGTAGTAGTAGTATGGATGTATGACAGGAGCCCTCGTACAAGGTTTATTTGACTATGCATGCACCTCCTGGTACCACAGCACCTCAAAGGCCCTTAAAACTAGGCTCCAGACCTCCCAAAACAAACTGGTCAGAACCCACCTCACCCCTGCCCACTTTGACAGGCTGGGATGGCTTAGGGTCGACGACAGAGTACAGCATATTGCAATGGGTCTGGTCCACAAGATTCACTACACCACCAAGATACCCATGTACCTGTCTAAATATGTACCTGTCTAAATACTTCACCAAGATACCCATACCTGTCTAGATACTTCCTTAATGTAAACGAAGTCCACACCCACAACACCAGAGGGAGTGCAACAAACCATGTACAACCCAGATTCGGCACAAACAAGGGACTGAATTATTTTCGCTCCTATGCCACCAAAATGTGGAACGCCCTACCAACAGTCATTAAGACATGCGAATCCCATGACTCCTTCAAAACCTTCCATCACTGTATATGTTTCTTTTCCCTTTTTGCTTCCTTTATGATGAATTCCTGTTCTGTTCTTTAACTATATAGAAGTGTCTATTTGTACGTCTCTAAATGTTTTGATGAATTGAATGGTGGACCCTGTTGTAAACAAGTGTAATGCAGTCGTCCACTCACAGTTAACAGTCTTTGTATTGAGTTTGTGCTTGAAATGTACTGTTAATAAATATTTCAATCAATCAATCAATCAATCAAAATTATGTTACCGCGTATGGTCTATTGATGAATTGAATAATAGGACCACAACAGGAAACAATCTGTTATCCTTTGAGTGTCTCACTTTTTGTTTTTTCATCTAATAAACTAATAGCTAAATAACGAATTAACTAACTAATTTAAAAGAATAGATTCATTAACATAATTTTATAATATTTACTTTCGCCCGGTACATTTATGAACCGTCGTATGACGGAGCAGAGCGCCGAAAATAGCAGATCTACAAGCCCACAGGGCGTCGCGGATGCAACGAAACCTTCACTGCTTTGAGCTGCACTGTGATGCAAAATGAGTGAAATGTGGGTAAAAGCGCCATCTGGTGGTTATTTTGGTAATGTGCGTTGTCCAGTTAAAGCGTTGAAATTCCGACGTAAAACGCTGCATTTCCGCTTTCTCTTCAAAATAAAACGGTTCTACTTGTCAAGTTAAAAAGCATCAGAATTCTGACGTAAAACGCAGAATTTCCGCTTTCTCTTCAAATTAAAACGTGGCAGCTTGCGTTAGCTTTAACTATTGGTAGCTTTATTTGATCTTCATTCATATTAATACGTGTTACATGTTTTAATGTTGTTCTAAAGGACAGAAGATTATTAACACAAGCTGTCGATTAAATAAAAAATGTTTTACAACAAATACAGTCTTATTTTTTTCTGTTTTACTACATCTGACAAGCTAGCTAGCTAGGTGACTAGCTGGCTAGCGGATGTAAACACGCCACGGTCACGTTATGAAATAGAGACTTCCGGTGTGTTAAACTGTACTGCGGCTGCGCAGTCATCGAAAATAACCGATCTACAAGCTCTCGCATCGGTTATTTTCGGCGCGCGTGCCCGTTGTGTACATGATAAATAATACATTGACACACGTTGAGTTTAAATCTATTTTACGATCTATAATTTATTATGTCTTAAACATTATTAGCTATCATTATGATTCATTGTTAATATATATATATATATATATATATATATATATATATATATATATATATATATATATATATATATATATAAATATGAACAATAAGTTAATTTATTATTGGTTTAATATAATTTAAAAACACCAGTAGGATTCATTATGAATGAACAATATACGTTATATAATAAAACTAATCATGTTTAAGACATCATTTATTATTGGTTATCATTATTATTTGTAGTTATAATATAAATGTGTTTATAAACTATTATCTTGTTTTCTGGACTAGTGTCAGTCTGGACATGTTGACGCATTCTGTAATTGCCCATTGTCACCACAAGGTGGCAGAAAAGCCTATATTTTGCCTGTATTTCACATTGAGGTGTAAAAAAAAAAGAATGTCTCAAATCCTACATACAATTCAATTCAAAGTGCTTGTCATTTTGGATGGTCCCCAGTTCACATGTGATTATTTTGGATGGTCCCCAGTTCACATATGATTATTTTCCAAAGTGGGGTCCGGGGACCCCCAGGGGTCCTTGAGATAGTTCCAGGGGGTCTCCAACTAAATGACAGTTAGGAACCAAATGGACCCTTATGGGTCTGTAACTCTGGACAATGGAGACCTGACCAACCCGAACCAGAACACTTGTGGGATCAGCTTGGGCTGAAAAGTAATTTACTCTCTTAGGGTTAGTTAGTAGTTAGTTAGTAGTCTGTTAGGGTTCACTCTGCATACACACTTATAGTTATTTTTAACTGTTGAGTGAGAAAGCAATGTTGCACATTAAACTAATCATCTGGGGACCCCCATGTGATATAATTTACTATACTCTGCAGCCCCCATTATACAACTCTGAACCAAATGGACCCTTGTCTCTGCAGCCCCCAATCTACATTATACAACTCTGAACCAAATGGACCCTTGTCTCTGCAGCCCCCAATCTACATTATACAACTCTGAACCAAATGGACCCTTGTCTCTGCAGCCCCCAATCTACATTATACAACTCTGAACCAAATGGACCCTTGTCTCTGCAGCCCCCAATCTACATTATACAACTCTGAAATCTGAGTGTACAAATGGAACCAAATGTACCCTTAAGGGTGTTTTTATTTTACAGACCCTTTCACACCAAAATAACTTTGGTTCTAGAACTAGTTCCGTAGTTAATGTTTAAAGCACACATACGTAACGTCAACCTGTTTAAAGCACACATACGTAACGTAACGTCAACCTGCTCGGATGACAGACATTTGTGAAAGGTAGATTTGTAGCTCCTCCCCTTTACGCAAACCAAACATACAGTAAAGTAGGCTCCACCCCTTTACGCAAACATACAGTAATGTAAACCTAACCCTTAAACTAAAACAAGTAATTCTAACAAACAAATATCACTCAGTGCATCTTTAAATAGTGGCTTATAAGTTATAAATACATACAAAGTTGACCCCGATAAGAGAAACAATAGCCTCTCAGACACATTTGAGTCACGGACCACCATCTGATGACATTTGTCAAGTGGTTAAAATGATAAAACATGTTTAAAACTATATACAAGTGTTTTCATTTAGTTTTTATTCCTTTCGTGACATCAAGGTGAACGTGATTCATCGCCATGGCAAGAAGTCTGCGGCTGAGATGCGAGTGTAACACTTAATACTTACGGTGCATAATTATAATAGCAATAATTAATATGAATCTTCTGCTGGGATGCTAGTTCATGGTTAACTAGTCTTAAACCCAAAACCATGGTCGGGTCGGGACAAAACGTTTTTTAAAGTAAACCACACCAATGAGTTGACCCGACCCTTTGGTGTGGTTTGGACTTTAGACTAGACACTCTGTCGGTACCTTACATAACTAGTTCTATATCCGTATTCTATAAATCTTAAATAACTAGAAATAACATATATTTCTTTTACAAAAACATGACATAATCTTTTCACACAACCATGTACAGTTACATGTACCATGTACAGTTACTTGTACCATGTACAGTTACATGTACAGTTACTTGTACAATGTACAGTTACTTGTACCATGTACAGTTACATGTACAGTTACATGTACCATGTACAGTTACTTGTACCATGTACAGTTTGAGTCATTTTGGCATGAGTGCACGTACAGTACGGAATACATACAGAGTACAGATTACAGTAGCAGGGGGAGTGGTTAGGGGCCCAACAGGCCTGTTAGGGCACTCAGGAGGAGTGGTTAGGGCCCTCAGGGGGAGTGGTTAGGGGCCCGGGCCCAACAGGCCTGTTAGGGCACTCAGGAGGAGTGGTTAGGGCCCTCAGGGGGAGTGGTTAGGGGCCCGGGGCCCAACAGGCCTGTTAGGGCACTCAGGAGGAGTGGTTAGGGCCCTCAGGGGGAGTGGTTAGGGCCCTCAGGGGGAGTGTATAGGAGCCTCAGGGGGAGTGTTTAGGGCCCTCAGGAGGAGTTGTTAGGGGCCTCAGGGGGAGTGTTTAGGGCCCTCAGGGGGAGTGTTTAGGGGCCTCTGGGCCCAACTGGCCCGTCGGGGCCCTCAGGAAGAGTGTTCAGATTACACAGAGTACAGATTAGTCTCTGTAATGTTTATGTTGTACTATTGCTAAAAAACAATCTAAAATAAAGGGATTTAAGATCATTGCATTTCCAGTGCATTTCTGCCTACTTCCGGTCCAGGACTTTGTCACTCTTCGCCAATAGAAGTCTATGTAGGAGAGCCTCCATTGGACTGAAGCCAATAGAAGTCTATGTAGGAGAGCCTCCATTGGACTGAAGCCAATAGAAGTCTAGGAGAGCCTCCATTGGACTGAAGCCAATAGAAGTCTATGTAGGAGAGCCTCCATTGGACTGAAGCCAATAGAAGTCTATGTAGGAGAGCCTCCATTGGACTGAAGCCAATAGAAGTCTATGTAGAAGAGCCTCCATTGGACTGAAGCCAATAGAAGTCTATGTAGGAGAGCCTCCATTGGACTGAAGCCAATAGAAGTCTATGTAGGAGAGCCTCCATTGGACTGAAGCGCCATGAAGTGAACAGAGTTGTCTCAACTCTCTCATCTAAACGGCTCTGGGCTCAATGTGTGAATGGACGTGTTTGATGTCACTGGTATTGTTGTCCACTAGTCTTTCCTCGTCCGTTTCTTCTATTGTTTGACTTGGAAATATATTCACCGATCGAACGTCCATGATCAACGCAATACGCACTGGGGGAGAGCAAGAGCCTGCAGACAGAGCAGACAGCGCAGACAGTGCAGTGCAGACAGAGCAGAATACCGACAGAGCAGAATACAGACAGCGCAGACAGAGCAGACAGCGCAGACAGTGTTGTAGAGGCTGAGTGTAGGGACTTCTAAAACAGCTGCTAGGATCCTGAATGAGAGTGTACTGTAGACAGTGTAAAAAAATAGCAGACCTACAAGCTCGTAGCGCGCCACTCGGTGGCGCGCTATGAGCTTGTAGAACTGCTATTTTTCAATAGCTAAAGCATAACATATAATGCTAACACCTTAAGGGGTTCGCGCACAAAATGGGTTAAAACAGGATCCTGAATGAGAGAGAGGCGTGAACCCACCCTCCGTTCACTGACTGGCTGACTCTCCATCGCGTGATTCTTTTCTTCTCTGCAACTGTTCAAAAGCGACATAATGCGAGTTCAAGACATTCTATACATAATTTACAGAGCCAGGGTTAGAGGTCATGTACAGTGCCAGGGTTAGAGGTCAGGAGGGGTCATGTGCAGAGCCAGGGTTAGAGGTCAGGGGTCATGTACAGTCACAACTAAAACATATCAGACAATTAGTTTGACAACGTGTCAAAAGCACTTCACAGTGCCTTTTAGGCCATTTAGACCTGTGAGACACAGTGGTAGCTTTTCACCTCTTTAACCATTATTTTAAACTCCATCTGTTGAAAAATAGCAGATCTACAAGATCTGCTCGAGCCGTCAGTCTGAGTCCTCTGACGCTTCATATACGCAAGTGTCAAAGGGGGTGGGGCTTAAGTTGCACTTCGGGGGGGGTGGCCAATCACAGCACGTATTTACTCAAACGTGGCTCAGTGACATCACTGCGGCTCAGTGACGTCATGTTGTCATTTTCAGTGGTCAGACTGGTCATCTCTTCACCTAAAACTGGACTATATATGAATAGACCTTTACCGGAGCTTAGGGTCAGACTCCCCCCCCCCCCCACCCCGAACTTCAAATGACGTCACATTGTAGGCCGAACCGACTTGTATTCGGCTCTAAAATAGGAGTATGAATCTACAACAATGCACAAGGAGAGGGAGTGAAGTCACCTCAGAGACCCTGACTTTTACCACAGAGAGACAGGGAGCTGGTTGTGGGACAGACAGACAGAAGGACAGACAGACAGGAACAAAGGACAGGGTCATGGTCAGGGTTTAGGGTCAGACTCAGTCAGCAGTGACAGAGCCCCCTCTCTAGGTCATCAGGGTCACATGGGGTCGTTGCGGTAAAGCAGAGTAATCGAATAAGAGAGTGGCGACACTAGCGTTGACTCCCATTGTAACAATGGAATGCGGAAGTGCTCATTCTATCTCAATGGGATAGTTCCAGCCATAGGAGCAATGTGTGGAACTATAGCCCATAGGCACCCCGCTTTGTCTCAATGGGATAGTTCCAATGTGTGGAACTATAGCCCATAAGCACCCCGCATTGTCTCAATGGGATAGTTCCAATGTGTGGAACTATAGCCCATAAGCACCCCGCTTTGTCTCAATGGGATAGTTCCAATGTGTGGAACTATAGCCCATAGGCACCCCGCTTTGTCTCAATGGGATAGTTCCAATGTGTGGAACTATAGCCCATAGGCACCCCGCTTTGTCTCAATGGGATAGTTCCAATGTGTGGAACTATAGCCCATAGCACCCGCTTTGTCTCAATGGGATAGAATGTGTGGAACTATAGCCCATAGCACCCGCTTTGTCTCAATGGGATAGAATGTGTGGAACTATAGCCCATAGCACCCCGCTTTGTCTCAATGGGATAGAATGTGTGGAACTATAGCCCATAGCACCCCGCTTTGTCTCAATGGGATAGAATGTGTGGAACTATAGCCCATAGCACCCCGCTTTGTCTCAATGGGATAGAATGTGTGGAACTATAGCCCATAGGTTATACTACTCTCCTACTCTACACTCTGGGGTCGAGGACCTTGGCGGTCAAGGTTAGGGGTTAGGGGTCATTAGAGGTCATTAGAGGTTAGGGGTTAGGGGTCATTAGAGGGGGTCCAGGGCTTTAGGGTTTAGGGGTCGGGGTCAGTCGGCGTAGCGGACACTAAATCGTTCTCATCCTGGTCGTTGGGGTAGAAACAGAGGGGTCAGGGGTCAGTCGGGCTCAGCAGTGACAGAGCCCCCTCTCGGGCGTGGCGGCCACCAGGAGGTCATCGGGGTCGTGGGGGTCGTGGGGGTAGAGCGCCTTGGCGGTCAGGCCGCTCTTCACGCCGTCCCAGCCGTCGCGGGTCGTGATGTGTCCGATCCTCATCAGCTCGTAGACGTCTCGGGTCAGCAGCTCGAACGCCCGCTCCACGTTCACGTTGCACTTGGCCGACGTCTCCACGTAGCGGACGCCCAGGTCGGCCGCCAGGCACTCCGCCTCGTCGCGGGACACCTGGGCGAGACATTGACCCGTTAACCCATTGTTAGTGCATGGTTATACGTTATGGTTTAGCTATTTAAAAATAGCAGATCTACAAGCTCGTAGCGCGCCACCGAGTGGCGCGCTACGAGCTTGCAGGTCTGCTATTTTTGAAAAATCGAAGAACGACTGACGTAGAAACATAGCTTTTTCAGAAAACTGTCATTTTCAAACAGACCTTTTTTAGAATCTGATCTCAGGTCAGAATGGGTTAAGACCTGAGACCCTAGTAACCTACTAACCTATACTAACCTAGGAAACCTATGAAATTATTTGAGCCACATTTTCACCTATTTTTCAACAGACAAAGTTAAGTTAAGTAAAGTACAAATACACACACACACACACACACACACACACACACACACACACACAGGAGGCCAAATACCTACACATTGCAATTAAGTATATTAATGTACTTAGTCACCTTGCGCTCGGCTCCGCCCAGGTCGCTCTTGTGGCCAATCAGGATGAAGACCATGCGATGAGGCAGGATGTGCTGGCTCACCTCCTTATGCCACTCCCTCACGTGGTCAAACGTCTTGCGATTGGTCAGATCGAACACCAGGAGCCCGCCCACAGAGTTACGATAGTACGATGTGGTGATTGATCTGTCCAAGGACCAATAGAAATGATTGTTATTAAATCATCTGTTGATGGATCAATAAAGATTATTTGTTAATGGATCTGTCGATGGATAACTTTAGAAACAAGCTGAAATAAACAACTACAATTTAGAAACAAGACCAAATAAACAACTACAATTTAGAAACAAGACCAAATAAACAACTACACTTTAGAAACAAGACCAAATAAACAACTACACTTTAGAAACAAGACCAAATAAACAACTACACTTTAGAAACAAGACCAAATAAACAACTACACTTTAGAAACAAGCCCAAATAAACAACTACACTTTAGAAACAATCTGAAATAAACTACACTTTAGAAACAAGCCCGCCCACACACACATACACATGCACGCACACGCACACGCGCACACCCACAAAGAGGCCTGCTGCTAGCAGTTGTTATGCAACATCATAATAGATTATTGTTATGCTGCATTGCAATAATGCACCGTAATATTGTAACATTGATTCAACTTAAAAGATTGCAACAATTAATGCAGTTGGAATTCTTTACATTACAAAAATGTTGCATCGCATTCTTCATTATTAAAGCCTTCTTTGCAGGATTATTATGTTAGTGTTAATATAATCATATAGATCATGTCATATTGTAGTTCTACAGGATTTAATGTACTGAACCCGTCATATTGTAGTTCTACAGGATTTAATGTACTGAACCTCTCCTGTCCTGCCGTGTCCCCCCGAGGTTATATTGATTAGTAGCCTATAATAATGCTATTAATATAATGTTATTTTGAAATACCTGCAGCTGTTATATTGTTTTTCTGCCTTTATTGATTATTGATAGTTAGTGAAGACAGACAGGAAGGAGGGAGAGACTAGCTCTGTCCATAGCTCTAATGCTGAACGGCATTAGAGCTATGGAACAGAGCCCTGAGAGACTAGCTCTGGTCCATAGCTCTAGAGCTATGGACCAGAGCTAGCTATGGACCAGAGCCCCTGAGAGACTAGCTCTGATCCATAGCTCTAGAGCTATGGACCAGAGCCCCTGAGAGACTAGCTCTGGTCCATAGGAGAGACATGCATGCAGCAAAAGGTCGCCATGAACGGGACTCGAACACGCGAGTATATGGCATGCGCCTGGACCGTTAGGCCAGCGGGTGCCCCAGCTGTTATATTGTTAATATAATCATAGATAATGTCTAATATCATTCTAAAGTAGGATTAGGCAGGCTATGTAATGTAGGCTATCTTATACCTGAACCTCTGTGTCCCACAGCGGTTATATTTATTAATAATGATATAATCATAATGTTAATATAATTATAATACCTGAACCTCTCCTGGCCCGCCGTGTCCCACAGCTGCAGCTTGATCTTCACGCCGGGTTCGATGTCCACAGAGCGGGCATAGAAATCCACTCCGACCGTTGGATCTGCCGCGTCGCTGTAGATTCCATCCGTGAAGCGTTTGAGGAGAGAAGACTTCCCTACCGTGGAGTCTCCGAGGAGGATGATTCTGAACTGATACTGCCACAATATGTCCATGATCGATCTATTTATATTATCTATACTAAATATAGGCTATACTGCATCTATCTGGAGTCTCCGAGGAGGATTCTGAACGGATACAGTTAATGGATATAGGCCTATCCATCTATCCATATGAGACTCACCAGCATGTTATTCTAAGGATGAAAACATTGTGATGAAACGATGTCTTTCTGTGGAGAAACAAAAGCCTCCATCATCTTCTCTCCTCTCTCCTCTAGCTGTATTAAACACCATGTAAGCTCTCCTCTCCTGCGCCGATAGAGCGGCTGGTGTTTAATTATTAAAAATGAAAAGCCTAATAATATATAATAATAATAATGGCGGACGCGACAGAGAAGCTGATCTTGTGATTGAAGCCGCTTTCGGTTTTGACGTCTGGTTTCTATAATCTATCCCGTCGTACCACGGTGTGTGTGTGTGTGTGTGTGTGTGTGGGGGGGGGGGGGCACGACAACCATTCCACTGGTTTTAATTTAAACCGTATTATTTCTTTAGTGTCCAGTAACAGAACATCATGTCCTGCAGTTCATTCATCAGATCAGCATAATAATATAAACGCATCCTTCTAAATAATTAATGCAATCACATAAAAAAAACACAAGACAAAAGAAATAATGCAACGTCTCAAACCGGCACACACATTCCTCCACCAGAGGGCAGCAACACACCACTGCTGACCTGATCCACAACTCCTTTTTGGGGCAGATTCCATGTATTAATTTAGAAACTCCTGTTGCTCTATCTAGTCTATAGGCTACAAGACTATCTAGCTATCTATATACAGTACACACACACGAGACAGATGATCACAACATACCAAGTAGACTGCTAGAAAGTGTAGGCATTTTCCAGACGCTCTTAACACAGAGCAATTTACAGGAACAATAACCTAGACCTACTACACATGTAAACAGCTGCTACATATACATGAGGCCAAAAAAAAGGTATACCATTTAACCCATTTTGGGAGGGCACCGCTTTTGGCGTTTTAAACATTATATTATAATTTAGCTATTGAAAATAGCAGATCTACAAGTTCATAGCACGCGCTACAAGCTTGTAGGTCTGCTATTTTTTTTTAATCGTGAAAATGTGCTTCAAATTTGGAATATATTTTTTCAGAACAAACGTTTTTAACTCAAATCTTTGCTTCTGGGGGTCAGAGGCCAATTACAGATCATTTTTGGGGTCCTTGACATGAAATATTGAGTGATATAGGCCTAGAAACATAGGTATTTCAGAAAACTGTCAGGATTTAGAAGACATTTTTTTCAGGCCTAAATGGGTTAAATAGCTTTTTGTATCAAAACTACTTTTAAAGATTGGTGCCATTAGTTTCAAAAAGCTTTATACCCTGTATGAATATATAATGCAATGCAACAGAGCGGTTTACAAAATGCTGCTAAACTGTATATACTGTCCCCATTTCAACCGGTTTATTATATTTTTGATTTTTATATTCATGCCAATAAAGCTCTTTACCAGAACAATGCAAAATACGTTGTTATAGATACAGTGTGTTAATTTAGTCTTTAATAAAAACAGAATCTTAATCTAGTCTTTAATATAAACATCTTAATCTAGTCTAATAAAAACATCTTAAGAGTCTTTTATAAATAGTCCATTAGTTAATAAAAACATCTTAATCTAGTCTTTTATAAATAAGAGTACAGTCCATTAGTTAATAAAAACATCTTAATCTAGTCTAATATAAATAGAGGTACAGTCCATTAGAGGAATGAGAAAATCCAAGGAAGTCAATTTAAAGCTTTTATTGAATCGTGGTCACGGATACCGACACGCCCCATCTTAGTGGCCGGCGACTCCAACCTATCACAAACCCCAAGGTCCAACTGGACTCCTTCCCGGAATGGATCAACGTCATTCAGTGGAATGGGGTCTGGATGCAGAAAAGCTCCTCTCCACCTATGGGAACAGAGACGTCACATTAGTGCAACTTACATTAAAGATAACTTTTAAACGGTAACGTTAAGGAGGTTCTGATCTCAGTCCCATATCCGCTAGTTTCATCCAAACAGTCACTAGAAAATGATTCATCACCGATCAGAAGAAACTCCATCTTTATGCTAATTAATATAACATTTATCAATAATCGGAAAATAATTTAGAGCAAGAATTTACATATTAACTGCGGTAGGACAATTAAAGTCTACTTTACCTGTTGTTCACATGGTGGTTCAGACATGGCAACCCGTCACTCGCCATGGCAACCATCATAACCACGGATCACCTGGAATGAAGATTTAAAACTTAACGTTGGGTCATGTGACCTTAGCATGTTGCCAGAACAGTTCAGACATTAAAACACGAGGCTCAGTAAAATAAGTCGATCATTACATATTCAGTGAGGGCAAGTTTATCATCATAGCCATGTTTTATTATCATTGGTGACATGGATGAAATAAATAATTACCGGTCAAGTGTTCAGCTCGTCCTGACACGGAAACCGCCTCCATCGCCACGGCTCACCTGGAAATAAAGTTTAAAAACATTAACATTTAAAACTTAACATGTTGGTCACATGACCTTAACATGTTGCCAGAACAGTTCTGACAGTAGACCTCGAGGCTCAGTAAAATAAGTCGATCATTACATATTCAGTGAGGGCAAGTTTATCATCATAGCCATGTTTTATTATCATTGGTGACATGGATGAAATAAATAATTACCAGTCAAGCGTTCATCTGGTCCTGAATCACCTTCATCTTGGACATGCCTAGAAGACCAGACACAATATGGTGGATTAATGGCAACAGTTAGTGTGTTGTATGATGGTGTGAGCGGCCCTCACTTCACATGGGTGTGATTTAGCCATAGCGTGCTCAATGTTGAACCAATTTAAGGACGATATAAAATATTAGCTCAAACGTCATTAACCCCTTAATGTTGCTGAAACAGTCAGTCTGTTCTTCCCCTTAATGTTGCTGAAACAGACAGTCTGTTCTTCCCCTTAATGTTGCTGTAAGAGTAAAGTCTGTTCTTCCCCTTAATGTTGCTGAAACAGTTACGTTTTGAACTGACCAGCGACCGTCGGTGAAAGGGTTTCTCTAGGCGTCCTTTTTGACCGCTCGTTTCTACATAGGAGAAAGAACGGCTTCGATAGGAGCCTCTAAAAACACGATTTTCCCTCACTCATCAAATGAGTCTTAAAAACATGATATTCCCTCACTCCTTCCATAGCCTCTAAAAAAAACAAAAACATGATATTCCCTCACTCTTTCCATAGCCTCTAAAAACACGATTTCCCCTCATGATGACAAATGGTCTAGCTGAGAATGACACACTGATTTACCTGAATGTGATGTGCTCTCAGGGGCCGAGGGGTCACATCAGAGGAGCCCCCAGGCTGTCTCTCAGGGGTCGCATCAGAGGGGCCCCCAGGCAGTCTCTCAGGGGTCTCATCAGAGGGGTCTCTCAGGGGCCGAGGAGTCGCATCAGAGGGGCCCCCAGGCGGTCTCTCAGGGGTCTCATCAGAGGGGTCCCCAGGTTCTCAGGGGTCGCATCAGAGGGGTCCCCAGGTTCTCAGGGGTCAAGACAGGAACACAGCTTCTTTCTCCATGCTGAGGACGAAGACATCTGAAGAGATGACGTCCAAAACATGGTAAGACCACAACCTGAAACAGAAATGGACAGCGGTCAGTCAGTCAACTGATTCCAAGTAGCTAAAAACCACAAATATTCAGCTCATCAACAACTGACCTCACACTGGTTAGGAGACGAGAGTCTCATTATGTATTAACATATCAACTACAGAGTTCACATTGGAAGCTACAAACAGACATTATATAACATTAACTAGTGTTCACACTGTCAGCTACAGACAGGCTACCAGTCATTATAACATCAACTAGTGTTCACACTGTCAGCTACAGACAGGCTACCAGTCATTATAACATTAACTAGTGTTCACATTGGAAGCTACAAACAGACATTATATAACATTAACTAGTGTTCACACTGGAAGCTACAGACAGGCTACCATTCATTATAACATGAACTAATGTTCTCACTGTCAGCTACAAACAGGCTACCAGTCATTATAACATTAACTAGTGTTCACATTGGAAGCTACAGACAGGCTACCAGTCATTATAACATGAACTAATGTTCTCACTGTCAGTTACAGACAGGCTACCATTCATTATGTATTAACAAATTAACTACTGAGTTCACATTGGAAGCTACAGACAGGCTACCATTCATCATCAATGGCAGCCACATTGAGATACAAAGACACAGCCAACATTTATAGTTGTGCGTTCACTGCTGGTGTGAATGCAGCTAGCATCCTGATTCCTGCAGGCTGCAGCTAGCACACTGCAGCTAGCATCGTGCATGCAGCTAGCACCCTGTAACTGGCATCCTGCCGTTAGCATCCTGCAGCTAGATAATGTAGTTAGCATAATGCTAGCCCACTTCAGAGCCACATGTGAACCACGTGTTGGGAACATAGGGCTGAGGGAACGTATGACCCCAGCTTAGCAACACTGACCAGTTCAGTTCTAACTTCTAACTGAATTAAAGTACCGGTAACAATGATTCAGCCTGCCGTCATGTGCAGAAATATTACATAGTGTAGTTAATATGATATGAATAGCTTATATTTCACAGTACAGTTATGAATAGCTTCCATGCTTGAAAACGTGTATTATTTTAGTTCATTGAAAGCATCTACACTGTAGCCTAATCATGGTGGAAATGAACATTAATAATAAGTTTATGATCTAAAGATCAGAATCGTTACTTCATTAGAAATACTTTAATACAGTCCTTTAGGAATGTGACAGACAAGTGTAACTAACGTATTATACCTCATTAATATTTTAGACGTTAGTAAGCAGTAAGCAGTGCTTACAGTAAGCAGTAAGCTTACTGCTTACAGTAAGCAGTGCTTACTGCTTACTAACGTCTGTGCTTACTAAGCACAGATGAGGAACTGTTGACGAGAAAAGTAATAATAGTTATACATTATATTATAGTAGGATAATTGTCTTGAGGAGTAACTGTTGAGGATAATAATAATAATAATAGTTATATTATAGTAGGATAATGGTAATCTCGTACCGTGTGTCTCAGGGGAGGAACTGTTGAAGTGAAGGAGAGACATCAGAGCGTAGAGTCGGTACCGGTCGGTCGGTACTCAGGGTGGACCAACCGAAGCGATCAGGAGAGAGAAGTGAAGAGGAAAAACCAGACGACCTGTCGGTCTATTTATGAACGACTCGCCCTCCATGCAACCAGCTGATTGGTCCGTAAGAGTCACGTGGAACGACTTGCATGATGGGATACGTAGTTTCATAGCTCCATCTTCTTAACTACAACACTAAATATAAGTGCAATAAATGCTGATTTGTAAATATTTGACATTGTATTGAGTTTAGTTTTAACACACAGTATGAGCTCAGTTCGGGGCTCTCCCCAGGTTAACCCTTAACCCTTACAGGTCTGTAACTCTGAGAGTGTACAATGAAATGGTACAGTGTGTAATGCTTTTGATTGATTGATTGATTGATTGATTGATTGATTGATTGATTGATTGATTGAAGTATGTACAGTTTGCAGAATTACAGTACATTCAAGCACAACTCAATACAAAAACTGTTAACTGTGAGTGGACCATAAAGCATTACACTTGTTTACAACAGGGTCCACCATGTTCAATTCATCATAACATTTAGAGACGTACACGAATATAAACTTCTATAGCCCAAAACAGGAAATCATCATAAAGGAGGTAAAAGGGGGGAAAACAACCAAAAACATATAGGCTACAGTGAGGGGGAAAGGGAGGGGGGGGGGGTTCAGATTTTACGGGGGCCAGTTTCGAATTGCAGGTGGCGCCCTTTGAGAGTGGTTTTGAAGGAGTCAAGGGATTTGCATTTCTTAATGACAGTTAGTAGGAACTGGAGTTCCACATTTTGGTGGCATAGGAGTGAAATTAATTTAGTCCTTTGTTTGTGCCGAATCTGGGTTGCACATAAAGGAAAGGAAAGTTAGGCCTACTATGTTTACCCAGGGTAACTGGACTAAGGAAAGGAAAGGTACTATGTTTATTGTTTACCCAGGGTAACTGGACTAAGGAAAGGAAAGGTACTATGTTTACCCAGGGTAACTGGACTAAGGAAAGGAAAGGTACCATGTTTACCCAGGGTAACTGGACTAAGGAAAGGAAAGGTACCATGTTTACCCAGGGTAACTGGACTAAGGAAAGGAAAGGTACCATGTTTACCCAGGGTAACTGGACTAAGGAAAGGAAAGGTACTATGTTTACCCAGGGTAACTGGACTAAGGAAAGGAAAGGTACTATGTTTACCCAGGGTAACTGGACTAAGCTCAGTAACTTGTTTACAGCCAGGCCCTGCTCATAGAACATTTCATGGTAGAGGTTCAATGCCTTGCTCAAGGGCACTTCAGCGGTGGTAATTTTAATGTGCCGGTCCGGGGATACGAACTACCGGTATAGCGACCTTCCGATATCAAGACCGCTCCGCAAACCGTTCGGCCACCGGTTTGTTGCACTCCCTCTGGTGTTGTGGGTGTGGACTTCGTTGACATTAGTGAAGAGGTATGAATCTTGTGGACCAGAGTGACCCATTGCAAGATGCTGTTCTCGGTCATCAACCCTAAGCCGTTCCAGCCTGTCAATGTGGGTATAGGGGTGAGTTTAAGGGCCTTTGAGGTGCGGTGGTACCAAGAGGTGCATGCATCGTAGAAACTTTGTACAAGGGCTCCTGCTTTTTGAGACATCCTGTATAGGAATCTTGTTCTTTGGTTGACTTTTTTGATTACTTTGGTGGCCATTTTATCACCGGAAAGATTTTCCTCCGGGATTAATTAATTCAAGTTTAGTCTATTCTCGAAATTACACCGAGTAATTAAACTCATTTTCAGTGTCGTCGAGTATAATACAATATCATATAGAAAAACACATGACAAAACAAAAAGCTATAAAACACATTTCAAAATGATCTAATAACAGTTACATATTGTGGGGGTCTGTATATGCTGACCGACTAAAGGGTACCATGTGATCAGTTTCAATGTAGTTTGCAGGTCATTCCATGCATTAGGGCCACAGAAGCCAAAAGCAGATCTACCAAGTTCAGAGTTAACTTTTGATACCTTGAATTTGGGGAAACCACTTCAGAAAAGATCAGATGTATTTAGGACAATCTCCAAGCATGGCTTTATACAAGGTGTGTAACGCCCAGGATTCAACCTCGGGTCTCCCGCGTGAAAGTCTGGCTGCAATTCGAAACTAGTCCCAGTAAAAATCACACCCCTGTGAACTGAGTGGTGCAACTCCCCCCCCCCCTTCTCTCTCTCTCTCTCTCTCTCTCTCTCTCTCTCTCATTAGCAGGCATTAAGGCAACAGTGCAGCACGTGCAGCACTATCTCTCTCTCTGTTTCTGGCAAACAGGGCCCCTACTGGTACTAATAGTCATTCTGGTGCTCATACATAGGCGGACACATATAGGCGAACACATAGGTGAACACTGACATTGCTGTTCCTTGGAGTGGTTGCACCACTCAAAAAAGACACTGTCTATATCTAACCAGTAAAGGCTCATTCATATAGTCTGGATTTTCGGTGTTGGGGCGACCACCGAACTACAACATGACATCACTGAGGCGACCACAGAACTACAACATGACATCACAAGCCGCGGTGAAGAGCAAAGCACCGCCACCGCCCCAGCCCTTCTCTCTGTTTTTACTCACCACCGCTCAACGTTATTTCAGCTCACCACCGACAAGCCAGACTATGAATGAGCCTTAAGTCGCCTGAGGGCCCTAAAGGGCGAGGTCGCATGCACGCATCCGCCTGGGAATGCGCTTTGGAATGGGGGCGCTTTGGAATGGGGGTCAGATCATTCTGTACTGGCCATATAAGGAGCGTGTCTTGAGTGTACAGGGTTTGATGAGGTCAGATCAACATAATGTCAGAACAGGTCAGCTACATATATGGAGATCTAAGGGTGACAGCGAGGCCAGTCTTGAGTGTACAGGGTTTGATGAGGGCCCAGGTAGGGCCGGGCCTTAATTTTCGGACCTGTTGAGAATGTAAATATTGATGACATCAGGGATCTCCATATATGGGCTTAATTGCGACAGCAGGTCACATTTACTATGACATCTGGGATCTTCATCACTGATGTCACGTGATGTCACGAGACCTGGGCACCATATATATATATATATATATATATATATATACGACGTCGAGTCTGTGGGGGCTATGGGGCTGTAGCCCCCATGAAGAATTAAATAGCCCCTTTTAGCCCCCATGAAGATTTTCGTGGACATTTTATATTAACATTACAGGTTTTCTGGGAATTATTGAACCTCTGTGACTCTGTCGCAAAATTCAGAAAATGTGAACCTCTCCGCCGGCTGTTCAGAGGTGTTAAAAGTACTCAAATGCTAATCAGGTTTCTTTTGTTTTCACCTAGCCAGGTATTATATGCCTACAGTACAGTGCCCATAGGCGGCGGGTGTGTAAGGCTAGGGAAGGCTTAGCCTTCCCAAAAATTATGCTGGGTATTTTTTTAAATATATATAATATATGTGCGCAGCATTATATAGAAGGCTATTGTGTGTGTAGTGTGTGTGTGTGTGTGTGTGTGTGTGTGTGTTGTTGCTGCTCCCTGGTGATCGGGTAGGTAGGCTATACAGCAACTGGCCTAATCAGCATATGATTGGCTACTATTGGTATGTCTGTAAACCTCGTCCGCTTCCAGTCGCTTTGTAGCAAACAGTAGCGCGCGCTGGTTTGTTTTGGGAAACAGCAAAACGCAAAATGTATTTTCCAAGGCAAAGATAAAGTAATTCAGAAGAAGAAGCTGTGACTCGGCTGTCAGAACTCAGCACCACCACCAGTGCCCGCACGGTTCACGGTTCACACCACTGCAGCAACACTGACACGTTCAGCGGAGTGACTGCTGTCTCTGTGCCGTCTGTGAAGAGCCATGAGCCGCGACTCCCGGGAGGGGCAGCAACACCGCCGGGTAATCTACACAGACTATAGTGAGACTACACACCGACTCGAGAAAAGACCCATATCGTCCAAAATAGGCTAATCAGTTGCTGTCCATTAGACCATTTGGGAAATAAATAAATCCACGGCAGCGCGATCTAAGGGTAATGGACACATAACGGACACCCGGGTATAAATGCAATAATTTATTAACAAGAAAATAATGAATATTTACAGATATATGGCATCATGCATAAATTACAATCAACATGAAACATATTACTTTTATTACATTTTTTTTTACTATGGCGTCTTCTCTCGTGCATCATCAGATGTCCGGCTCCATGCTCGCCTCTCCTTGGAGGCCAGTTGGGTCAAAACAAAGTATACCACATTGTGACAGCTGTAGTGAGTCTACAGTCCACCTGCCTGCTGGCAATAGCCTGGTTGTGATATGTAGATGTGATTGATATTTTTTGTTTGTTTTTTTAAGTCATTCTATAACAACACAAAGTAATTGAATTTATTTTATGTATTAATTGTATTTTATATATTACTATGTTATTACTAATTTTATGTATAACTATATTACTAATTGTATTTATTTGATGTATTACTATGTTATGACTAATTTTACTTCATGCATTAAAAATTGTATTTGTTTTATGTATTACTGTTATTACTAATTTTATTTTTTATGCATTTATTTATTTTATGTATTACTGTTATTACTAATTTTATGCATTACTATATTGATAATTAAATTTATTTTATGTATTATTGTCTATATTACTAATTATATTTATTTTATCCATTATTATGCTATTACTAATTTTATTTGATGTATTACTAATTTTTATTTACTTTTATTTTACTATTTTAATTGACTTTTATTTTACTATAATCTATTTTTTTATCGTTCGTTTTATCCATTTATTTATATTATTATCTAGTTATTTATATTGGTTTATTATTTTATTGTTTAGAGCCCTGATTGATCACATCTACATATCACCACTACCAGTCAGGATCTGAGTGACTCAGAACCCTGGTGACCTCCAGATGGAGCCACACAGGAGACCAGCAACGTCCTAAAGAAAAGAAAGAAATGCTCATTACTACTTTGTTCATAAAACAATATTGATTGAAATATTTATTAACAGTTTGCAGAATTACAGTACATGTCAAGCACAAACTCAATACAAAGACTGTTAACTGTAAGTGGACGACCCAATTAAGCATTACACTTGTTTACAAGAGGGTCCACCATGTTCAATTTATCAAAACATTTAGAGACGTACAAATAAGACACTTCTATATAGTCAAAGAACAGAACAGGAATTCATCATAAAGGAGGTAAAAAGGGAAAATAAACTTATACAGTGAGGGGAAAAAGGGAGTCAAGGGATTCACATGTCTTAATGACGGTTGGTAGGGCGTTCCACATTTTGGTGGCATAGGAGTGAAAATAATTTAGTCCCTTGTTTGTGCCGAATCTGGGTTGTACATGGTTCGTTGCACTCCCTCTGGTGTTGTGGGTGTGGACTTCGTTAACATAAAGGAAGTATCTAGACAGGTACATGGGTATCTTGGTGGTGTATCGAAGCATAGTCAAAGAAACCTTGTACGAGGGCTCCTGTTAAGGTCTTCAAGGTGTTTTTGTTGACCAGTGAGGATTTCCTGCAAAGGAATCTTGTTCTTTGGTTGACTTTTTTGATTACGTTGGTGGCCATTTTATCACCGGAAAGATTAGCCTCCAGGATGGAACCTAGGTAGGTAATTTCATCTTTACGTGTGATAACATTGTCACCAACTCTAACCAAGAAGCCATTTGCCTTGCTGAGATTACTATTAGATCCAAAGAGAATGGATTCAGTTTTTCCCAGGTGTAAAGATACTTAGTTTGTTATCAGCGAGCCAGGTGCAGATTCTACCGAGTTCAGAGCTGAGGGCCTTTTCAACCTGCAGTTTGTTCCTGTCCGAGACTAGCAGTGCCGAGTCATCTGCCAACAGGAACAAGTTGCAGTCACTAAGCTGATGTCATGTCATGATCATAGTGTGTGTGCATGTGTTGTATAGTTACCTTGCTGTGATGTAACTCCAAAGGTGATCAGAAATAGTTGCTCCATCGGCTAGAAACGTGCTCTTCACCGGCATGATGATCCTAAAAAAATGATGATTCCATGATGATTCATAAAAAAAGTCTATAGTCAACCCTAACCGATTACAGAACATGATATAAAAAAACACAACTAGAAGGATTTAGGCCTGTCACAATTACCTAATCGCCAAGTATTTGAGATACTTTTTTAGAGTCATAATCGTCTCCATGTTGAAAATGTTCATATATTGTCAAACATTTTAAAGAAATAATGCAAGCAACCGATCTACAAGCTCTAAATGTGTCCATTCTAACAAAGAACGAAAGAACACAGCCCAAATTAGCTTTGCTGTGTGTGTGCGCGTGTCCTGTCACAACATACACATGCACTTACAGTAACGTTTAAGAATAGGGATCGACCAATTATCGGCAACGGACGATTATTGGCTTTTTACGAAGCCTAAAAAAGCCCTAACCCTAAAGCGGTTCGTACCGTTGAGTTCCTCACTGAGAAGGCCCAGGTCCGAAGTCCTCCAGCGTCTACCCAGATCTCCGTCCTCCGTCCTCCCATCCATCCAGGCCCAGGTCCGAAGTCCTCCAGCGTCTACCCAGATCTCCGTCCTCCGTCCTCCCATCCATCCAGGCCCAGGTCCGAAGTCCTCCAGCGTCTACCCAGATCTCCGTCCTCCGTCCTCCCATCCATGGACAGACCTGCAGATCTCCATCTCTAGAGGCTCCAGCCTCCAGCTGTGTCTATGATCTCCATCCTGAGAGAGAAAGAAACCATTAGCTCTACAAGCTCACAACACGTTGCAGTGTGAGCTTGTAGATCTGCTATTTTTGCTGAACGGAATAGGGATGCTGGGGTTGAAGTGGTTAACAAAAGTGTCAAAGACTTTGATTAGCTTGGAAAGCTGACAGACATTCAACCAGAGTGCCACTAGGAGGCATCAACACATTACAGTCCTCAACATCTTTTGTAATTTGTATTCAAGTTGTTACAAAGACCAAGAGGCACGCTCATGATATGAGATATTGACTCTCAAACTATTGTGCAGATTTAGATTTATCCTAAAATATTTAAAACATTTGGATTACTGTAAATGATGCCATTCTTCGTACCATAACAGTACAAAAGCAGTTATCCATCCTCAGAAACAAGCAAGAACTATTTCTACTCACAGCTCATCAGAGTCCTCTGAGGAAGCCCCCGGGGGGGGGAGCTTTGGAACGGATCTCTGTCCAGGGAACATCAGATCGTCTATCGATATCTCCATTCTAACAAAGAAAAAAAAACAGCCTTAGCCTTTCTGTGTGTGTGTGTGTGTGTGTGTGTGTGTGTGTGTGTGTGTGTGTGTGTGTGTGTGTGTGTGTGCACTCCCTGTCCAGCAGCCGCGTTCCAGCGACGTCTACCGCGATCTTCATCCTAACAAAGAAAGATTGATTAGAGTGACCAAGAGCCAGATATATATTCTATCCTGTCACAACATATATACATAAAACTTTTATTTATAGAAGTTGTTTACCCTAACAGGGTCTTACTTTGAGTCGTCTTCAGAGGAATGCAGATTCCTGGAGAGACCTGCAGTACATCTGGAAGAAAGACATGGCCGTTATCGTCTATGAATGGCTTCATAGAAAAGAGCTTCGCACATCACTCCCTTGTTGTTGCTGTCAATAGTCTGGATAGTCTATACTTCTTATTCTTGATGACAATTGTTTATGAATTTGATGCATTACTATGTGTTGTTGCTTACTGTAAGTCACTCTGGATGTGAGAACTGCCTAAATTGTTGAAATTCCTAGACGTATAATCGTCCAGTAAAAAGAAACCTCATAATCGTGAAAGGCCTAGAGTGGTTCTTACTGTGCGGTTCCTCACCGGGCAGGCCCAGGTCCGAAGTCCTCCGGCATCTACACAGATCTCCGTCCTAAGAAAGAAAGAAGTAAGGACTAAATTAGCTTTTGTTTTGTTGAGCTGCATATTCAGAACCACTTAAACCCTCTATAGATTTGATAAAACAGACCTTTAAAGAGAGCATTTGGTATATGCTCCGATTTCACTCTACACAAATTGATTTGCCAAACATAGCAGATCTACAAGCTCACAACACGTTGCAATGCGGTGTGAGCTTGTAGATCTGCTAATTTGGCTGAACGCTCCCCCCAGAATAGAGATGCTGGGGTTGAAGTAGTTAAAAAAAAGTGTCATTAAGACTTTGATTAGCTTGGAGAGCTGACAGACATTCAACCAGTGCCACTAGGAGGAATCATACTGCCATGCTATACTTCGTACCATAACAGTACAACAGATATCCATCCCAACAAGAAATATTCCTACTCACAGCTCATCAGAAGTCCTCAGAGGAACGGATCTCTGTCCTTCCACGACGTCTACCACGACCCATCCACCCTAAGAAAGAAAGAACGAAAGATTAATTTAAGTGACCAAGAGCCAGATATACGTACATTGTGTCCTTTCACATCATACACAAAATGTATAGAGAACATTTAAAACAGAAGCCGACCATACCACTCGCAGTAATAGAAAAGTCTAAGTGGTTTCTTACTTTGAGCCGCCTTCAGCGAGAACTGCAGATGTCCACCTGTAGGGGCTCCGGTTGAGCCTCGCAGCATCTGGAAGGTAAACATGGTGGTTATAGTCTATGAATGGTTTGCACATCACTCACTTGCTGCTGCCAATAGGAATTTGTGATGTCTGTGTGGCGACAATTGCTGTGTGTCTGTTTTTTTATAATACATACAATTTATATAGCACTTTTCAAGGTACCCAAAGTTGCTTCACAAAACAGTAAAAACAAATTTATTTGAAAATAAACTAGATTAAAAAGGTTCAAAACTAGAATTTTTTGGCATGTTTGTGAAGCTTTTCGGTTCCACACCAGTAACTGCTGTTCAACACTAACAGCTACATCCATGACCTCCCTGCAACAACATCAATGAAGTATGGCTATGCAGACGACCCGAGTACTGTGTCCCAGTCTGGAGCCGTAGCTCTCATGTCAAGAAGCTGGATGCTGCCCTCAACACCGGATGGGCCACCCCAAACAAACTGCCTGCCTGTTCTCGCTGGAATCAATCCAACAGAGGTCAGACGAGAAGCAGCCACGCTGGCCCTCACTGAGAAGGCACAGCTGAGTGAATCCCAGCCATCTCCTCCACAAGGTCGTCAGAGACACCACAGCACACGTGCCTCAAGTCACGGTGCCCTTTGCCACAACACACACACACACACACACACACACACACACAAAGTCACGGCGACCTTTGCCACAGCACACGTGCCTCAAGTCACTGTGCCCCTTTGCCACACAGGCCCAGGAACTGCTCCACACAACACCAGCTGACACCTCCAAGGCATCCTGGGTGAAGGCAAAACTGAGGGACCAGTGGAATACATCGAGGACCGCAAATATGTTCTTTGCCAGCACCTCCCCTGCAAGGAGTGGACAACCCTCAAAGCAGAAGTGGGACATCTCGGACAGTGCCCACTGTGAATGCGAGGATCCACTACAGACTGTGGAACACGTAATGACCATTTGCCCCAAATACCGGCCACCGAATGGTGAAACCTTTGTGGCATTTAATTTATGGAACATGTGGATGTTTCTTTATTTATTGGTGAAGTTTTAGTGCCACTTGTGGCATTCTTTGAAATGTATTGACACATTTGATATATGTTTTTGTTAGGGATGTCCGATATTTTATAAAATGTATACCCTAACCCTTAATTTTACTTTATTTATTATTTTACATTAAAAACATCTACAAGCTCACAATACAATAAGACACATGTGAGCTTGTAGATCTGCTATTTTCAAAATATTTTTATACATTTGAAAACTTAGATCATTTTAGATGAGACATTTTGCATAATGAGTAATTATTAATAATTACTTTTGGTATTTTAAGTACATTTTATACCAAAACCTTTGTACCTTTACTCGAGTACATGTTGAATTGTAACGGAGTATTTCTATATTGCAGTATTGCCTACTTTTATTTAAGTAAAAAGTTTGAGTTATGTTTCCACCACTGGAAAAAGCCTGCATATAATATATATATATCGGTATCTGTTGATATCGGCAATTAGGAGTTGGACAATATCCAACACTGACTGTCGGACATCCCTTGATTTGTGTGATTTTTGTGCAGATATTAGTGAGTTTGTGGCATTTTGTGAAGCTTTTGTTTGTTTTTTTGTTTTTTGACCAAAGAGCACACCCAGTAGGCTATGTATCACAAGGCTATTCCACCAGTCAGGTGTACTTATATCTACATCTCATAAGCGGCCATGAACTAAACACTACAGATATCACAATTTGACTTTGGCAGCAGCAAGAAACGACTGATATGCAAAGCTCTTCAGCCATGCTTCTCTCTATACAAACGCTCATAATGTCCACATGGACATCTTAGCAGTCAGGATGGGGTGGTTCACACAGGAGACCAGGTTCAGTGTTCCAGCAGCATCTACGGTCATCTCCATCTACATCTAGAAAGAAAGAAAGACATCAGAAGCTGACCATATCACTCACAGTAATAGAACATTTTAAAAGGATCTCTGGCTAATAAGACAAATAGTCCTTAACATTATACTTGCCATCTATAACTAAAATTGTAAAATATAAACCAGTTCAATATTTTATTTCTTTCATATAATCTTTTACTACATAGGAACTGCAGGTTTATGATGTCCATGTGTGGCCCAGCGCTATGGAATGCACTTGCTAATAAAAAGTACTTAAAATATTGCTTTGATGCTTATATCAATTAAGCTGTTTTTGTATTAGCAAACACACGGACAGGCCTCTTTCATACTGGAGTAATTCATCCGCTTCATTTACAGACATCAGTAAAACGTGACGTGACGTCCGTATTTAGAATACAACAGCAGCGCTTATTTTCCAGATCCAAACTTAGCGTTGCACAAAGCTTGCTTAATTGCGACATCAATTAATTCCAATTCACATTAAATGTCGCGCTCTGCGCGTTCATTCATCCGTATCGCTGGGGGGAGCCCCCATGAGGATCATCAGAACTCTTCGGCTCTGATAAGACCTTTAAACAGTGTAGTTTCGTTTGCAAACAACAATAAGACCTTATGCAGTGTTTTCATTTGCAACCAAACAATAAGAACCAGTTAGGCATGTGTGTGTGTGTGCGGATATTGTGCAAAGATGCTGCGTTAGTGCGTTGTGCCGTTTTGTCAGAGACACGCACTCTTGTGGTCTTGGTGTGCGCGTGTATGGCAGAAGGGGGGGGGAGTTGTTTGTTCATCAAACAGCGGCCGTGATCCAAGTCATTTTACGGCGCGATGCCGCTCCAAACAAAAATAAATGTGTGAGTGAATATGCACTAACCAGCGATAGCCTGCAGCATTTTGCATGTGTCGACGATCGGTGCGCTCCGTTTCTTTCACACAGGGCCCAGGGGGGGGGGCGGCCCGGGGAGACGCCGTTCTCAGATGAGCAAATGTTGAAGTTGTCCAGTTCGGGAACGATCCAAAGCTCTTCTTCCATCCAGGGTTGTTGTTGTTGTTCAGCGGTCGTGAGCAGGATCTCCAGATCAGAATCTCCAGATGAGACGAGATGAGACAGGATTGTCTTCCTTTGTCCACAAGATCGGGTTTTTACTTGTGTAGAGGCAAGCTCAAACTATACTTTGCCTCTCGGCTGGGCACATGCATTATACAGAAATCGTTTTTGACGCGTAGTAATATATTGTCCAGGCATTGACTGCTGTAGGGAGATGTTCCCATTTATTGTACACTTTTGTCATACAGCAGTTTTCATAATGCAAATATAAAATGATACGGTAAAAACCGTGTGATCTCTAGCCTTCTGTGCCCATACCTTCCAAACCATTCAACCTGGCTTGTTGCACCTGTGTTCTATATGCCAATCGTGTGTGACACACACCCCCCATGGTGAACCCGCCCATCAAACGGGTTAAAGGCACACACAGGCAAAAATGGCTCCTTCATTATGTAAACGCAATACCACAGATCTGTTTGGATTAGTGGAGGACGGCACTGGTACCATGGGGTTATACTGACACCTAGTGGCCATCATGATTCATGACAGGCTGGATGAAGCTACTGGTAGAATGGAACGATGTTTATAAAACTACCCTAAAAATATGATTTATGTTTATTCAAACTACCCTAAATTAAATACTATTATGAATGTCAGAATAATGTGTTCAAAGATATTTTATGTGACCATATTGACGCCTTTTGATGACGAATATGGCAAATATTCAAAGTTGTATTAAATATTGTATTATTTATTGACTGGAGAAATGCTCCACTGGTAGTTATTCAAATTAAATATAGGGTAAATGTTTAATATTACAAAATGTAATACTGGGAGTTTATTTTCTAATTATACTGTACACTGTACAGTATATACAGTACCTGCACCATCAATAAAATGATGAAATGTAGATGCATGCAGTTGGTTCTTGCTGCCAGTATGGGAAAAGAATGGGACTGAAAAGAATCGAATGCACTCATGTTATGTCAAAACAAATTCCTATGTGTGTATACACAAATGGCTAATAAAGGTATCTGAATCTGAATCTGACATTTCTGATAATTCATAAAATACATCACATTGACTGTTAAAGGTCAGCTTGGTGTACCTGGACTGATTCTTAAAGTATACAAGACATTATATAAAGTATTATACAGATATGTGTTATACATATATATACACCAGTCAGGTGGTACAGAAATGACAAAAAACAAGTTGTCTTCATGAACAAAACATTAACATAATGAATGTCTTCCAGATAGTATGTTCATACAGGCTGTCAGTCGACTATGTTTTACATGCTCATATTGTTCATACAGGCTGTCAATCAACTATGTTTAACATGCTCATATTGTCATGTCAGCTCAAAGAGACAAAGGTTTTACATTCATTGGAAGCTGGATTTCTTGAATTTATAATTATTGGACGTCCAATGAGCAGGAATTAATTTTTAATTTCCTTCTGGTCACATCTTAACACTCTAGTTTAACTTTAAATTATTTTCCGTTTGATGTACAATATAATCAAACTGGTAGTTTGAATTGAATGGGAAACCAAACCACAGAAAATAAAGTGTACAGGAAAGGCTTTTCCACCATCAGCAGTGTAAGGATTGTGAACTGAAGCCGTTTAAACCATTATATAAAGGTCTTTGTAGATCCATTCTGCTGTATAAACTAAACTTTTTATTATTATTCATATTCAGAGTATTGTCTTGCACTTGATATATTTATTCTTGTACGAGCCTGTGTTGTCTTTTAACTAGGAGAAACAATAGTTTTTTTCCTGCTGCTGCAGTTGGAAAGAATGACAAAGCATTCTTGAATCTATAAACCAATTAATTGGCAGTTGCTGCTCTTCAGTGAACAGAAAATATATGTAGAGGTCTGGACATCTAAACTAATAACGATTAGCAATGAATCATTACGATCAGAATAAAAATGAAATCCATTTACCACTTTTATAGCAGGGATTACTATCAGAATAAAACCCATTCAACACCTTTACTGAACAGCTAACTATAGGAGTGATTGATATCACAACAAAGAGCTTTAACCTTTTAACAAACACCGCGTTGCAACAACCAAAATGTACTAAAACTAAAATAAAACCACATTAAACTTTAAGGCCCTGGCCTCACCTCGCCTCACGGACCCAACAGCTCGTCATATCACCTCAACACACACGGACCCAACAGCTCGTCACCAACAAAACATTTTTTATTTCTCTTCAATGTACAAAGGACATGTTTATCTTCTAACGGTAGCGATGCAGCTGCAGGGTGTTGCGTCTCTTCCAGGCCGCGCGGCGGGAGCCTCCGATGGTCATGTGGAAGCGGTGACCCTTGCCCAGGCCGCGGCTCTTCTTGCCCGCGGACGTCAGGCCGCGCATCTCGCGGTGCTTGTGCACCGCCTTGGTGATCCACTGGGTGTCGGGGTTGCGACGGATGGCCTTGTGGAACGTGTCGATCAGGATCACCTCAAAGAACTTGTAGGTGGAGTCTTCTCCCACCCAATAGGAGTTGAGCACGCGCAGGCCGCCGCAGTGACGCCCGGCACGCTCCTGTTGGAGGAGAGGAAAAGTACAGTGTGAGTTACGACCAATGAGAGGACAGGAAAAACACAGTGTCAGTTATACCTCTCATGGAATAAATAAAACATTTAATCTCAAGACCGATAATGTAATGAGGTTTTAGGCCGACCAGCTGAAGAACTCATGACATTTTGTGTGAGACCATTCGTGTTTCTGAGAGATGTTTCTATTCTATTGCTAGTTTTGATCAGGTCAAATACTCTTTCATCTTAAAATAACTAATGACCGAAAATATAGCTGATCTACAAGCTAGATCTGCCATTCTCGGTGCGCAGCAGCATGGAGTCACAGAAGACCTGCTGGTTTTCTCTGGAATCCAAATGAGTGAAATCAGTCGTGGCGAATGAGAACTGTAATCCATGCAAGGATGGATAAAATCTTTCAAAGCCTATCCTTTTATCAATGCCTAAGGAAGATAGGATTACAAAAACACCTCATCAGCAGCCCTCTACAACCAGCTAGTGCTGCACAATTAATCTGATTGAGATTTAGATTAATTTCTAAATGTGAGCCAGAATGGTGCAGCACTGGTTGGCTGGCCAATTAAATTAGTTATTCTTGTATGTATTAATGTAGTAGTTATGACTCCAGGTGGCACATTTCTTTATGTAGTAATGTTTAGCAAATACAGTGCAGCCATGCAACCAGCACGCCCTGATACGAAGAAATACACAATGTCAATTACACTTCTAAAGGAAGACAGGAAAAATATAGGAAGACAGGAAAAATACTGTCAACCACCTTGACATGAACCTTCTACAACCAGCACGCTCCTATAGAACCACAGGAATAACACAGAATGTCAGTTACACTCTTGCCCACCACAGGCTATGTGCACAACCAGCCCCACACACAGACAGTCCCATGGGCTCTGTGCAAAGACAGTCCCACACAGACAGTCCCATGGGCTCTGTGCACAACCAGCCCCACACAGACAGTCCCATGGGCTCTGTGCACAACCAGTCCCCACAGCAACAGTCCCCTGCACTCCAGCTTCAGAGCCATTCAAATAAAGCTATGGGAAAATGAAGCCAAAGGGAAATGGAATACTTTTCATCGGTTCAATATTTATAACACATTATTAAAGCACTTCCACAAAAACGAAATCTACAAATCTAATCTCATCTGCAAAAGTAGCAAAAGCTGAACATCTACAAGCTCACTGTCAAAATGTGACACACTGAGCTTGTAGATCTGCTATAGAAATAGAAATTTGAAGATTAGTTTAGTGACCAGCAGCAGCGATTTGACTGAAGGTCAGCTCGTAGCCACAATGAAACAACTACCTTTTATTTCCCCAACGTTTTGACACAATACATATGTATGTAATATAATGTAGAATATAAGAACTATATTCTGTCGAAACGTGTGCAACAGTTTTACACCATTCTCCTACATCACAGGCTGCTGTTCCATCGTGTTATGCTGCGTTCACACAGGCAGATATAAAGCTCTGTATATTTGTAAACCAGCTCAAAGTTGTGTAACTTTGCATCTTCATGTCGATGGCTTCCAATTTCCATTCAAAATTAGCCGCAGTTTTGCAAATCTATATTTTTTATAATGGATGAATCTAGGGTTGCAATACCCTCCATTGACACCTCATTCATCCAAATTGCTTTTGCGATCTGCTTGTATTAAACGACATTAAACTCACCAACATTTCAGCTGTAGGGAAAACTTTAATTATCCTCTTTCAATCTGCAAAGGGTTTGTTTCATAAAAATCTACGTAGACGTGTTATGATGAGCTACTTTCTGTCAATAAATTCTGTGCAGGTGATTTTTTATTGGGTTGGGTTAGTTTGGCAGCACTTTTTATTAAGGGGTCGCGCTGCTGCCTCCTGCATTATGTGCAAATTCTAAACAGGTGGAACGCAAGGCTGTTCAGTGACTTCCAAACTCCAACACACCGGCACAGAATCTCTTGACATGAAGTAGCTCATAACATGTCTACACTCTACGGTGGATTTTTATGAAACAAAAGCTCTGCAGATTGAAAGAGGATAATTCAAGCCTTCCCTACAGCTGCAATGTTGGTGAGTTTAACGTTGTTTAAGCAGATCGCAGATGCAGTTTGGATGAGTGGGGAGTCAATGGAGGGTATTGAAACTCTAGATTAATCCCATTATGAAAAAAACCCTACAGTTGCAAATTGCAGCTAATTGAGAATTAACGTCTTTGCATCTGCCCGTGTAGTGTGAACACAGCAATAGAGATGGTAATAGCACTGGTTTTCCTTCAGCACAGAAACAAACAAACCTCTTCCTCGTTACGTTTAGTACCAACGATACGATGTCCTGCCTCGTCCCGTCTGACTAAACGATGTCCTGTCTAGTCCCGTCTGACTAAACGTTTAGTACCAACGATACGATGTCCTGTCTAGTCTAGTCTCGTCTGACTAACAATACGATGTCCTGTCTAGTCCCGTCTGACTAAACGAACTGTAAAACTCTACAGTTTAGTTACAAAATGATCATTCCATGTCCAGTTCAGTCCAAACGCTCCAAATGAACGACATCTGAAAAACTTTCACACTACTACTGTATACTATCCCAGGTTAGGGTCAGACTCACCTCAGCGGTGGACTGCAGGCTGTGTGGACGTCCACACTACTACTGTACACTATCCCAGGTTAGGGTCAGACTCACCTCAGCGGTGGACTGCAGGCTGTGTGTACGTCCACACTACTACTGTACACTATCCCAGGTTAGGGTCAGACTCACCTCAGCGGTGGACTGCAGGCTGCGGGCGAACTTGATCTGGTTGACTCCGTGGTGAACGGGCTTGCCGTAGGTGGCTCCCTTCGGCACGGGGCGTTTACGACCGCCACGGCGCACGCGGATACGGTAGATGACGTAGCCTGTTGGAACAAAAGAAAACATACGCTAATGACGTAGTCTGTTGGAACAAAAGAAAACATACGCCAATGACGTAGACTGTTGGAATAGAACACAGTAACCCATTTAGGACCACATTCTACATAATGTGTAACTATTTCATGTGAAGGACCCCAAAAACTATTTAAATGGACGCCGACCCCCCATCTGAAAATATGTCGTTCCAGGGACCTCCCAGAAGCAAAGATGAGTTAAAAACAGCCTACAGACCTTAATGTACCCAATAAACACTAACCCTGTTGGCCTTGTATCCCAGCCTACAGACCCAGTAAACACTCACCCTGCTTGGCCTTGTAGCCCAGCCTACAGACCCAGTAAACACTCACCCTGCTTGGCCTTGTACCCCAGCCTGCGGGCCTTGTCGGGCCTGGTGGGTCGGGGGGCTCTGTGGAGGTTGGACAGTTGGCGGTACTGCCAGCAACGGACTCGCAGCAGGAAACGCATCACGTCCGACTGCTTCTTGCGCCACAACTCCTGCATGTACTTGTACGCTCCCATCTTGGTTTATCTGCAGGAATAGACACAACATCTTCATCAGTATCATCCAAACATCACCTTAAACGCTTAAACCAGTGGTCCTTGAGGGGGTTCCATGTGATCCCCAGCTAAATGGAGTTGGTAATCAAATGGACCCTAATTAGCTCTTTAACTGTCGAGTGTAAAATGAAACACTAAAGAGTTACAATATTATGAAACATCTGCATTTGTATTTAGAAGTCTACACAATTATAGAATGTAGAAGAATTGCAATTTTGATCAACGTTTGCCTGTCATCTCTCCTAATGGTACAAACATCAATACAGCATGGAATTGTGTACAAAATCTTATCCAACGACAACATATTCCTTAGTTTTGGGTCTGCTTTGCTGGCATTTTAAGATTGGCTATTCAAAAATAGCAGATATCAAACTCCCAGCAGATATACAAGCTCACACTTTGTGCAACAGTGCAAGCAGATATTTATTTTTACATTTTCAAAAAATATTACTGCGAGAACTAATTCATAAAGTGACCAGCCTGCCTCCATTCACGTTCAGTTTAAACAATCTCTCTAGCTTTCTTTCTTTGCAAGACGTACAAAACCAAAGTATAAATGTGTTGCACCAGATTTCAGCTACAGCAGCCCAATAGCAGCTTTTAATACATAAATCACAATACTACACATGAGCAGAACATGATATTAGTCAAATAAATACACATTGTCATATTGTTATTGTATATGAGAACTCTAGAAGTCATGCTTGTTCTGCACTAAAGCCCAAACCAACTGCTGCGGTTCGGGGCTTAATAAACGTCAACGATTTGAACAAACAGTTTCAACTATGACAATATTTACATCACTGCGAGCCGCGAGGACAGTTTAATTTAGCCGGTCATGTAAATAGTTTTGGGTTATTAACCTGAACATGCTTTATAGCCGGTTAGATACAGATATGTGGCTAACGTTAGCTTAGCTTCCTGCTAGGAGGCTGAGACGCTCCTCTAACTCTTAGGATTAGGTTTAAAACTCAACGTTATTAATTCATAAACATATTTAGTGTAAAACGTGAAGGAAGCAAAGCGCCCATTCTGTCACTGCATAAAGTGTAGTTACGTTAGCACTCTGCTAACATCCACCGCACGGCTAACAACACAGCGGACATAAAGTGATCGTTTTAAATCTTCCACATCAACAATATCTAGTTCATTCGGAGCGGCATGAAGTGCGTTAGTGATATATACTAATATTAAAGATGGATGGACAGTTTTAAAGTCTTTATTTCAACGGATTGTGTTTGATGTTGAAGGAATGAAAACACACAGCCTTACATGATGGATGACGTCACCACCGGAAAGAAAGAGCGTACCTACCCACAATGCGTTATGATGGCGTGATGACGTCACAGCACTTCCTTCGGTGCTCCGCGCGTGTTCATGGGAAATGGAGTTGATTGACTGATGGAATGTATTTCTGTAGAATGGATACATTTATTTTATTTCACACAGTATGTAGAATTTTATGATGAATTCCTGTTCTGTTCTTTGACTACCGATCTATAGAAGTGTCTATTTGTACGTCTCTAAATGTTTTGATGAATTGAACAAGGTGGACCCTCTTGTAAAACAAGTGTAATGCTTAATTGGGTCGTCCACTCACAGTTAACAGTCTTTGTATTGAGTTTGTGCTTGAAATGTACTGTAATTCTGCAAACTGTTAATACATATTTCAATCAATCAATCAATGGGTATAAAATAGCTGGAACTAGTGCTGGTTGTTTAGGCTATAAGACCCAGTGTGTCTGGGATGTTTAACGGAGCTAATTGGAATGGTAGTCTTGGTAAAGCATAATTATGACACCTTGGTTCTTTATGTGTTGAGTTGTTCTTGATCTTGGATCCTGTGTCTTGCTTGGGTCCTGTAGAATCTGAGGATTTGAGATGGGTGGAGAGAGCCTACCGTGTGCGTGGTTTAAGGTATCTGAGGTTTAGAGGCTGGGATCTGCCTTTTAAGATGCGTGCAAGTCTAGTGTCACGATGTCACTGTGTATATCCATTTTTGGGGTTTCTAACTTTCTACATTAATCTGATGTCAGTGCTGGATATCACCGTTGTCTCCATATATGGGACTAGGTTATCCCCATATATGGGACTATAGGTTATCCCCATATATGGAGTTCTAAGTGAAGGCCTTCACATTATGTAGAATGGGTACATTTCATTATATTTCACAGTATGTAGAATGGGTACATTTCATTATATTATATATATACCGGTATATATATATATATATATATATATATATATATTGTGGAGTCTGTCAGGTCTCACCTCAGGGGGAGGGGCGAGTTACCATGACAACCAGGCACGCCCATGGCCGGGTCATAGACTCAGTGTATTATCCCAGAGCAATTCTAAATCAGCTGCGCCTCATTCCGGCCGCCGCCCTGGTTAGCAATTAAGGACAGCCGCAGCCTGTCAGCCGCGCCCTTTATAAACAGCCTGCGCACCTAGCAGTATCAGATCCCTGCTACACACAGACGCTCGCGCAGCATATGCCGTCCACTCGGCGTTGGATGGTAAGTCCACACTCCTCTCACTTATGGACTCTCACGTATGGACTATGTTTATTGTTTGATTGTTTGTATCACCACTCAATTGCTCTCTTATATTCTCACATCACCAGGCTTGTAGGAGTGGGGCTGGAAGCACACGCAGGAGCGTGTGCCCCCCATAGACAAGTATACACGGAGAGCCGCATGCATACTGGAGACCCACCTGGCTCGTATCGGGGACGAGTGCGGAAGACGGGACCCCCGTATGGAAACGGCAGCCCCACAGCTCCATAAGGTCGCAGTAAGACAAACCGTTCACTATCTATCACCCGTGTTATTAAGAAGAGGCACTCATAGTGGCAAATGAGCAGCTAAGGATAATAACGAAGATTGTGAATGAAGGAAGTCACCCTGTCGATGCTAAATGAAGACTGTGAATGAAGAGTGTCACCGTGGTGTTGTACACTGAAGATTGTTGAATGAAGATAACCCCGTAGAGACTAATGGAAGCTAGCAGGCTCTAGATAAAGTGTCACGTACACCCTGTGAAAGAAGACAGGCCCGTGTTATGTTTATTTCACCCTTGAAGAGACTTTAAGTTGGCTTGCGCCGCCAGGCCCGGTGAAAGAAGACCGTTAGAAACTAGAGCGCTTACTTTGTGTTAACCCCCTGACTGCCGTTGTCGTACCGACACGGCCACCCAGTAGATAGAGAGAAATAAGAATATAAATGCTTGTGTATCTTCCTGTTGGCCGAGCCTAAGGGGCCCTCCGTACCATCCCCGCCCGGTACCATACCAAGTACTTTTACTCTAATTACTCACCACCCCGTATCCGAGTACTTCTACTCTAAAGTACTCTTCTGTGCCTTGTGGATAGAGAAAGATACGCACCCCCTTACCTACCTCCGGGGGAGCCTCCTGGCCTCCTCTGGAACCTGGAAAAGAAGAAGAGAAAGAGTTATACAAAGGTCCAGTTGGTAGACTGCCTAGACCGGGTGTCTCAGGCCCCAACTTTGTACTTACCTTGTGCTCTGACCGTATGCTAACATCCCCTCTCATCCTCTGCAGTGACGACTCCCGCCTCGGAGCCGGGACCTCATGCAAAGAATATTACTGTCTGAGTTCTGTTTGTGAAAACTGACTTTGTTTGAACCTGTTGGAGAAATAAAGCAAGGGGCGCCATCGTGTGTCTAACCCCTGAAACTGCACTCTGAGTTGTATTTCCCACCCGACCTCCCACATATGGTGGTGGCGAACAAAGACCGCAACGACCGTGTCACCCGCTGGTTCGTCGAGCTCCAGAGCTACAAGTTCGAGATAGAGCACCGGCCCGGGACCAAGATGAAACACGCGGACGCGCTCTCAAGACTGTACGAAGACGAGGGAAGTAGTCAAGCTCCTTGCGGTAGCAAGAAACTTAGGGGGGGAGTGTGTGGAGTCTGTCAGGTCTCACCTCAGGGGGAGGGGCGAGTTACCATGACAACCAGGCACGCCCATGGCCGGGTCATAGACTCAGTGTATTATCCCAGAGCAATTCTAAATCAGCTGCGCCTCATTCCGGCCGCCGCCCTGGTTAGCAATTAAGGACAGCCGCAGCCTGTCAGCCGCGCCCTTTATAAACAGCCTGCGCACCTAGCAGTATCAGATCCCTGCTACACACAGACGCTCGCGCAGCATATGCCGTCCACTCGGCGTTGGATGGTAAGTCCACACTCCTCTCACTTATGGACTCTCACGTATGGACTATGTTTATTGTTTGATTGTTTGTATCACCACTCAATTGCTCTCTTATATTCTCACATCACCAGGCTTGTAGGAGTGGGGCTGGAAGCACACGCAGGAGCGTGTGCCCCCCATAGACAAGTATACACGGAGAGCCGCATGCATACTGGAGACCCACCTGGCTCGTATCGGGGACGAGTGCGGAAGACGGGACCCCCGTATGGAAACGGCAGCCCCACAGCTCCATAAGGTCGCAGTAAGACAAACCGTTCACTATCTATCACCCGTGTTATTAAGAAGAGGCACTCATAGTGGCAAATGAGCAGCTAAGGATAATAACGAAGATTGTGAATGAAGGAAGTCACCCTGTCGATGCTAAATGAAGACTGTGAATGAAGAGTGTCACCGTGGTGTTGTACACTGAAGATTGTTGAATGAAGATAACCCCGTAGAGACTAATGGAAGCTAGCAGGCTCTAGATAAAGTGTCACGTACACCCTGTGAAAGAAGACAGGCCCGTGTTATGTTTATTTCACCCTTGAAGAGACTTTAAGTTGGCTTGCGCCGCCAGGCCCGGTGAAAGAAGACCGTTAGAAACTAGAGCGCTTACTTTGTGTTAACCCCCTGACTGCCGTTGTCGTACCGACACGGCCACCCAGTAGATGGAGAGAAATAAGAATATAAATGCTTGTGTATCTTCCTGTTGGCCGAGCCTAAGGGGCCCTCCGTACCATCCCCGCCCGGTACCATACCAAGTACTTTTACTCTAATTACTCACCACCCCGTATCCGAGTACTTCTACTCTAAAGTACTCTTCTGTGCCTTGTGGATAGAGAAAGATACGCACCCCCTTACCTACCTCCGGGGGAGCCTCCTGGCCTCCTCTGGAACCTGGAAAAGAAGAAGAGAAAGAGTTATACAAAGGTCCAGTTGGTAGACTGCCTAGACCGGGTGTCTCAGGCCCCAACTTTGTACTTACCTTGTGCTCTGACCGTATGCTAACATCCCCTCTCATCCTCTGCAGTGACGACTCCCGCCTCGGAGCCGGGACCTCATGCAAAGAATATTACTGTCTGAGTTCTGTTTGTGAAAACTGACTTTGTTTGAACCTGTTGGAGAAATAAAGCAAGGGGCGCCATCGTGTGTCTAACCCCTGAAACTGCACTCTGAGTTGTATTTCCCACCCGACCTCCCACAATATATACACATTGAAGAGAAATAAAAAATGTTTTGTTGGTGACGAGCTGTTGGGTCCGTGTGTGTTGAGGTGATATGACGAGCTGTTGGGTCCGTGAGGCGAGGTGAGGCCAGGGCCTTAAAGTTTAATGTGGTTTTATTGTAGTTTTAGTACATTTTGGTTGTTGCAACGCGGTGTTTGTTAAAAGGTTAAAGCTCTTTGTTGTGATATCAATCACTCCTAGAGTTAGCTGTTCAGTAAAGGTGTTGAATGGGTTTTATTCTGATAGTAATCCCTGCTATAAAAGTGGTAAATGGGTTTCATTTTTATTCTGATCGTAATCATTGCTAATCGTTATTAGTTTAGATGTCCAGAGACTCCAGACTTCTACATATATTTTCTGTTCACTGAAGAGCAGCAACTGCCAATTAATTGGTTTATAGATTCAAGCTTGCTTTGTCATTCTTTCCAACTGCAGCAGCAGGAAAAAAACTATTGTTTCTCCTAGTTAAAAGACAACACAGGCTCATACAAGAATAAATATATCAAGTGCAAGACAATACTCTGAATATAAATAATAATAAAAAGTTTAGTTTATACAGCAGAATGGATCTACAAAGACCTTTATATAATGGTTTAAACGGCTTCAGTTCACAATCCTTACACTGCTGATGGTGGAAAAGCCTTTCCTGTACACTTTATTTTCTGTGGTTTGGTTTCCCATTCAATTCAAACTACCAGTTTGATTATATTGTACATCTAATGTTTCTCATCCATGGTCTCGGAGTGAACATAAATCATAAGTCATAAATAGACTTGGTAACCAAACTGTAGGGAGTACAAACACAGTAGAGAACCTGGGGGTTATCATCTATAAAAAGGCAACACAATGAGCAGAAAATTTAAATAAACAATGTCAATACAACAAATTGAGCAGAGCACTGCAGGGACTTGAACCCCGTTCTGGTAAACCAGGAGTACCACACCAGTGCCTTGGTTTGTTGTTTTGAATATTGTTATATTCCCTGGGGGTCCTTGAGGACAGGTACTGATATTCACTACAATCTACTCAGAAGACGTAACTTTTGGGGTTTTAAATCTTTATTCATGTCAACATATGACGTGACTGGGAAGGAAATCACTCTGAACAGCAAGTTGGACAAAGAAAACTAATATCAATATACTTGCAAACTTTGCAAGTAAAAGACAGTTTTTTAGACTCTTTACAAGTTGTAAAGAGTCTAAAAAGCGTTTTTTCTGAATGTGAAATGTGTCAAAACCACAGCAAATAATCTCAGATAAAAAGACAAGAAAAGGGAATAGGAATATATTTGGCTAATCATCCGTTGTACACATTAGATGAAAGGTTAGATGAAAAACAAAATACAATTATATTACTCTACTTTCATATAATGATTCAAAGAGATTTAACGAAGGTATTACACACAATCACACATTTCAAAATGTTTACATGATGAAAAATAGCCTGTTTTTCTTATCATATCTTTCAGTGCAGGTTTAACCCTAACCCTAACCCTGCAATTATTCAAAAATGGTGAAAAAACCTCAACAAAATGTTCGCTAATAAATCCATCAAGAAAGTTGATGTCAGCAAAACTATACTATACTATGTTTACTATATTAAACTACACTATACGTTTACTATACAATGATATGTCATACATGTGTGAATGATTAGTTACGTAGTACGAAATCTATACAATCTTTTAAACATGTAACATTTACGCGAGGACAATAAATAAAAGAACAGTCGGGTGGAATGTAACATTTAAATGAGTACAGTATATTAGTGAAGTCGTGTGCAACAGAACACCAGCTAACAGAGTTACAGTATATTAGTGAAGTCGTGTGCAACAGAACACCAGCTAACAGAGTTACAGTATATTAGTGAAGTCGTGTGCAACAGAACACCAGCTAACAGAGTTACAGTATATTAGTGAAGTCGTGTGCAACAGAACACCATCTAACAGAGTTACAGTATATTAGTGAAGTCGTGTGCAACAGAACACCAGCTAACAGAGTTACAGTATATTAGTGAAGTCGTGTGCAACAGAACACCAGTTAACAGAGTTACAGTATATTAGTGAAGTCGTGTGCAACAGAACACCAGCTAACAGAGTTACAGTATATTAGTGAAGTCGTGTGCAACAGAACACCAGCTAACAGAGTTACAGTATATTAGTGAAGTCGTGTGCAACAGAACACCAGCTAACAGAGTTACAGTATATTAGTGAAGTCGTGTGCAACAGAACACCAGCTAACAGAGTTACAGTATATTAGTGAAGTCGTGTGCAACAGAACACCAGCTAACAGAGTTACAGTATATTAGTGAAGTCGTGTGTAACAGAACACCAGCTAACAGAGTTACAGTATATTAGTGAAGTCGTGTGCAACAGAACACCAGCTAACGGAGTTACAGTATATTAGTGAAGTCGTGTGCAACAGAACACCAGCTAACAGAGTTACAGTATATTAGTGAAGTCGTGTGCAACAGAACACCAGCTAACGGAGTTACAGTATATTAGTGAAGTCGTGTGCAACAGAACACCAGCTAACAGAGTTACAGTATATTAGTGAAGTCGTGTGCAACAGAACACCAGCTAACGGAGTTACAGTATATTAGTGAAGTCGTGTGCAACAGAACACCAGCTAACAGAGTTACAGTATATTAGTGAAGTCGTGTGCAACAGAACACCAGCTAACGGAGTTGAGAAAATAAACCATTAGCTCGTAGCGCGGCACCGACGAGCTTGTAGATCTGCTATTTTTACAATAGCTAAAGTATAGGAACAGAATGCTTAAAACACCTAAATTGGGTTCCCGCCCGAAATGGGTTAAGCTCGCCTCCGTCGGTCCAAATGTAGACGAGAGTTCCGGAGTCGGACCGTCACCTTAAATCAAAATCAAAATAAATCTTTAAAAAACCCAAATATGTACGAGCTGCGTTCGCTTCCCGCGTTTGCGCGTCTTACTGGTGTATACTCTAAGGCTACAGTAGGTCGCAGTAAAATGGAATCGTGCATTTCCTGTCTGTCAGTGTGTCACTCAAAATCCCCATACATGGGAAAGCCCCATATATGGTGCCCAGGTCTCGTGCTGTCGCAATTAAGCCCATATATGGAGATCCCTGATGTCATCAATATTTACATTCTCAACAGGCCCGAAAATTAAAGCCCGGCCCTACCTGGGCCCTCATCAAACCCTGTACACTCAAGACTGGCCTCGCTGTCACCCGTAGATCTCCATATATGGAGCTGACCTGTTCTGACATTCCATATGTTGATCTGACCTCATCAAACCCTGTACACTCAAGACACGCTCCTTTTATGGCCAGTACAGATCTGACCCCCATTCCAAAGCGCATTCCCAGGCGGATGCGTGCATGCGACCTCGCCCTTTAGGGCCCTCAGGCGACTTAAGGCTCATTCATAGTCTGGCTTTTCGGTGGTGAGCTGAAATAACGTTGAGCGGTGGTGAGTAAAAACAGAGAGAAGGGCTGGGGGCGGTGGCGGTGGTTTGCTCTTCACCGCGGCTCGTGATGTCATGTTGTAGTTCGGTGGTCGCCTCAGTGATGTCATGATGTAGTTCGGTGGTCGCCCCACCTGATTATCAGACTGTAGTGATAGGGAAATATAATTATTCCCTTAGTTAGTTCATATACACACTTAAAATTTTGCTTTGACATGTTTAACTTTTAACTTCAATATGTTTATGCTCAGTGGAGCATGGGCAGACAGGCGTGTGATCCAAGAGCCATGTACGTACATATCATGGCTTGGGTAACTCCCTCTCTGCTCTAAGGGCCTGAACCAAGGTCAAATGTCTTGTCTCACTAAATTCTGGTCTAAGATGGTTGCTTACCGGCATACTGCCAGTAAGATTTACCACACCCACTGTTGAATTCTGTGTGCTTTATATATGCCATGAATGTGCATTCATGCCTCATGTTACTTGCAACCGATCCATAAGAAAGGTTGTGATCTCATCAGTCGACTTTTTCTAACTGTTTAATAAATTGAACACTCATGAGGCCAGACAACTCTCAGACTTGACTTTATTTCACACTGTCGCTGAAAAGTTCAATAACAATAGCTTTCTATGCAGTCCACTCAGAGAGTGGGCTGGATCCAGGCTAGGTTAGATATAGATGGTGGATTTGTCTTTTTTATACTGGGACTAGTTTCGAATTGCAGCCACCTGCTCTTTGAGAGCGGTTTTGAGGGATTCCTTTACGACTGTTGGTAGGGCGTTCCACATATTTGTGGATTATGTAGGAGCTAAATGAATGTAACCCCTTTACTTGTTTGAGCCAAATCTGGGTTGAACGTGATATGAATGTAGAGAGGTGGTGTAGTTAGATGAATACATCTATATGACTGTATAAATGCATTTATAAACGTGACTTGTTTGATGTGTTTTGTCATTGTTATTTCAAAACACATTCCCAAGAAAAGCCTTCCAATTAATTACTGTAATTAATGTCATGAAGAAAAAAAAGGAAAATAGAAAATAAATCAATTTCATACATTTAGAAAATATCTACAAACTCGCAAGACTAAGCTTTCAAAGCTTTATGTCAGACCAGGGAGATCCATATCACAGAAGATAAACAGAAATACATATAAAACAGTATGAATAAGTACAGTAGTATTGTATTTGATATTTATTCAATAAAACTTTAAAACAAAACAAGTGAAATAGCTCTAGGCCTAAAACACTAGAAGGTTCTGGAGAGGAGGCGGAAACCCCCAAAATATTAACCTATCATAACAGCTTATCTGATCTGATCATTCTGATGACTGTTAACCCCCCCCATTCCAGCTGTGTACAGTCGAGTCAGTCGAACCACACTTGTTTTATTATTATTTACATCACTTCAGAGTTCAGACCGTAACGTGTAGGTAAGGTATATATAAATTATATGCTAGCATGCATGCACTTTGTTTAAAGAATACTATCTCCCATTTACAGAACAGCTCCATTCTGTAAGACTGTAAATGGAAGAACGATCGGTCTGGGTTTAACTTTTAAAAATGGTGCCAAAACAGCCCCGTGACGCTTCTCTGTTATTGGAACAAGTCAGAGAGCAGAACTCAACTCCCATTGGCTGCATGAATGTGTTCACTGAACACATTCATGTTATATTAATGTATGTTTATTTATTTAGCTTTGAATTGAAGCAGCATAATGTTGTCTCCACTCAACCATCATGTTTTGGTTTTTTATCGTGGCAGTGCTGCTAGCACGGCATGCTAACGTTGTTTAACTAGCTCCGTTTGGAAGCTCATATCATTATTTAGCCCCATATGTGCCCTCTCCTCTCCCTACACTAACCATTATTATATCTACGTTTAGCTCCGAGATAGCTCTGTTGTAGTGTTGTCTGAAGTCTTTAAGAAGACGCTAAAGGTAGAGGTTCCAAAGTACAAACGGCATGCTAACGTTGTTTAGCTAGCCGCTAGCACTGCTAGGATAGATTTAGAACAGTTGATTGGTTGATCATTTCGTTAAGTTTGTAGAAATTCGTAGAATGGTAGTACAGTTCAATGGAAGTACAGCTCAATACAACAAACTGCTGAGGATAATAATAATAAAACAACGTAAAAAGCACTAAGACTTGTTCACATCAGGGTCCTCCATGGTGAGGAGCAGGCTAACTGTTAGCTTAGCTATCGTGTCCATGGAAGCTGTTCGATGCTGGAGTTTGTTGCTAAAGAGAACTTGGCTGATTTAAACCCTGCTAACTCTATCTCAGCTCCGTCTGGAACCTCGTCTACGTTTAGCTCCGAGAAGAGTCTTTCTCTCTTTAGCTCCATAGATAAACCTTAGAGTATATATACTCTAAGAGATAAACGTAATGAGTTTCCAAACGGAGCTAACTATCCCTTTAGCTATGCTAGCAGGTGGCTAATGCTAGTAGCTACAAGCTAGCCATCCTCTGAGTAGACGTCCAAGGATGATAAATAAGCAGGTCTTTTGTTCTAACATTATTAACTAAATGAACACAGACCTCAAGTCTTATTGATCTAACATTATAGTCACTATAATATAGTGTAACGACCATAGACTGTAGTAACGACCCTGCGAAAGACCCGGCCGTAACTGCTCCTCCAAGGGAGCTATCTCTCTCTTGGCGCGGCTTGTTGCTTGCCTTGTCTACTGAGTTGGAGATCTGGGTTCGACTCCAGCTCATGGTGCTAAATGTTACAATTATATGAACTAAATGAACACAGACCTCAAGGCAGGTCTTATTGATGTAACATTATTCACTGAATGAACATGGGACAGACCATATCCACTCTGGTCTTACTGATCTAACATCAATCAGAAATGTAACAGAACCAGAATGTATAACTGTGTCAACTTAACTGCCTCTTGGGTCGGCAACCTTTTTGGCATGAAGTGCTGCTGTGTTTTATTTCCTTGATGGTCAGTGTGCCATAATGTCAACATCATGTTGAATTGTGACACCACATCAAAATACAAGCCATTTCAACAGATGTTATTTTGTGTTATTTTGTCAGCAAATGTTATATTCTGTGGAGATATGGGGAAATACAAATACATTACAAACCCTATTTTTATTCTACAGAAGAGAGCCATAAGTATAATAGATAGATCTGATTATTATAAACCAACCAATACACTTTTTGTGAAATGTAATACTAGACATAGTAGCCCAAAAAACAGAAACTGCATTCAGGAGCTGTTCCTGTGGGTCTAGACCAGGGGTATTCAATTAGATTAGGCCGGGGGCCACAACTGTAGAATGATTGTGTGTGGGGGGCCGCACAGTGTGCGCGCGAAGCGCGGAAATTTGTGGGTTCTCAAAATGCTTTTTGTGCTCAAACACGAAGATTTATGTATATTTCCGAACAGTAATGAGCAGGGTAATATGCCTATACAGGTATATGCCACCTTAGAATAGATGTAGGCCTAGACCTATTTGACAGTGCATAAACAGCATTGCTTTGACATTAACGACCATCAGCTGGACGGACACACACACACACACACACACACACACAAACATTACATAGAGCAGTGATTCCAAAGTGGGGTTCGGGGTCCGGGGACCCCCAGGGTCCTTGAGGCAGTTCCAGGGGGTCCCCAGGGAAATGGTTTGGAATCAAATAGACCCTTATGGGTCTGTAACTCTGAGAGTGTACAAATGGAACCAAATGGACCCTAACAGGGTTTATTATTGTGAGAATGATGGCTTCCATTTTCGCAACTTTTCAGGACTAGAAAGCCTGCAGTTTCTATTAGCTTGGATTCTCCATTGATGTCACTGTTGGGTGGGTTTCTGAACTGCCCACAGCCCTCCTATGTGACACAGACCGAGTAGAAAAAAATGTGTCATTTTATCATGATTATTAGTGAGGACCTATTATATGAAGATAGGTTGAAAAGTGGTCCTTTAATGATTACCGTCATTATGGTAATCTCACAATTAATATCGCACACACCATACCTGTAACTTTTATTAGCCCTATTATTCTAAAAAAAAAAAGGAAACAAAAAGTTTTTTTTTTTTTTCAAAATTCTTCCAGGGGCCACAAGGAGGGCCACAAGGAGGCCGCCAATTGAATATCCCTGGTAGACTCTAGACTCTACTCGCCCATTGGGCCACATGGCTCTTTAGTGGACTGGTAACGTACCTGCCTGGGGAACCGGGTTCTGTAGTGGACTGGTACCTGCCTGGGGAACCGGGTTCTGTAGTGGACTGGTAACGTACCTGAATGGGGGACCTGGGTTCTGTAGTGGACTGGTAACGTACCTGAATGGGGAACCTGGGTTCTGTAGTGGACTGGTAACGTACCTGAATGGGGAACCTGGGTTCTGTAGTGGACTGGTAACGTACCTGAATGAGGAACCTGGGTTCGCCCAATAGTAATACATCACTGTGATACTGTGGTTAGTAATACATCACACACAATAAACTTCCTCACAGTTTGTGTCATATTTAATTCCTGCTCTTGTGTGTTTACAGGTTTACTCCTGTAAAGTCCCTAGACCTCTGATAAGAACGATGCAGCAAAGCTCTGAACCATGGAGATCTCAGGTGACTAAACTGTCTTGATAATGTAATTGAACTAATGTGACAATGTAATTGAAAGTGAGATGACAGGAGGGTTATGGATTCAGTAGTCTTGCGTAGCCAGACAACTATTCCACAATCTCTGAATGCTATAGTCTGGAAATACACCTCCCCAAATCCCAGCAAGGAAGCTGCCATTTCCGTTCATGAAAAATTGAAAAAATATTTTAAAAATATACTTGCTAAGCTAAGCAGCACCCTATAGACTAGAACTTTTCACTGTTTCAAAGTTTCGTATTCCCCATTTAATTGTATGCTCATAACATTTATGCTTGATTTTACTTCCTCATTATGTACACATGCTTATATGTTACTTTACTTTTTTCTTAATTGTTCAGGAGGAGTTCAGCTCACTAGACTCACACATCTCGTATGACTCTGACATGCCCGGTGAGTGTAATCACACCTGACTGAAGTGCTGTCAATTATTTTCTGTTTTCTTCCATTCGCCATGCAGCTGTTTTCATGTGCCATATGTTGTCTTCCTCGGAGACAGACAGCCAGTCTTCTCAGGAGGAGACAAACAGCCAGTCTTCACAGGAGGAGACAGACAGGCTGTCTTCCCAGATGGAGACAGACAGGCTGTCCTCACAGATGGAGACAGACAGGCTGTCCTCAGGGGAGACAGCCAAGCTGTCCTCAGGGGAGACAGCCAAGCTGTCCTCAGGGATGAAGGACTCTCCAGAGATCAAAGCCTCTCAGGTATGGAGACTCACAATGTCAACAATGCAATAAAATAGGCCAAGATACGACTGACCAGGGCTGGGCAAAAAGATACGACTGACCAGGACTGGGCAATAAGATAATCCTTTGGCTGTCTTCGTCGACTCCCCACTCTCCCCTGTGACCTTTGACCTTGTACTGTAGATCGGCAGTTTTTGCCTAATGTTCGCCTACAACACGTACATTGTACAGCATACAAGAGGTTTTTCATGGCATTTGGAGCAGGCGGACAAAATGTTTACGTGTGTGTGTGTGAGTGTGTGTGTGTGTGAGAGAGAGAGAGTGCAGGACCGAGTGAAATCGAGGTTCATGGTTCAATAAACATCAAATGTCAAATATGTACTAAAACTATACAAAAAATTCTAGTCTGCACAGAAGTGCGGAATTTTGAAATGGAAATGGTGTAGGAACTCTGCACTGTGCTAATGACGCATATTAATGATTCACTTAAAACAACTTGTACTTTTTGCTTTGGCAATGTATGTTTTCTCATGCCAATAAGGGCCTTTGAATTTAATTTAATCTAACAAGTGTCCTGATCATTCTTGCCCTGATGAAGACCTGTTAGGTCGAAACATGTTGGCAGTTGCCTTTTTAATTTAATAAAGGCGTTCCTTTGTTTGCCCGGATCCTTCTCTTTTTACCCTTCTCTCTTCTTCTCTTGTCCTTGTTGTGTTGTCTTTAGGCAGTAAGTGTTCCCGTGCTGCCCAACACAGCTATGATACCTAAAACTAGACGAATCAGCAGATCACTAGAACATATACCTGTAAAGGTATATGTTCTGCCAGTTACAAAATTATTCTACAAACAACGTCTGGGCAGCGAAACTTCCACCATGGAGTTCAAACGAGGACTTGGTAAGGATACACTCTTTATATATAACATCATTCATTAAAACGTTTGGAAAGGATACGCTCTTTATATATATTAACATTAACACTTTTGGCAAAATATAAACGTAGTTTTACTTAAAATCAGTGATAGTTTATTTTTTATCAAACCTTCTCCACCACATTCAGGAGATCCTCCAAAGTCTCTCAAGATCAATACAGGTTTGTATTGTCCGCAAAAAGGACATATTATATTTTAACAGGGTAGACACTTTGCCAATATTATTCATGTATTAAAATGAATAGCTTTTTACCAAGTACAGAACCTTGCGGGACCCCATATGTTACCTTAGCCTAATCAGATGTTTGGTTATTTAATTGTTTCGGTCGGCAAGGTAACTCTTGCACCATATGATCTCTCTCCAGCTTATGTAATAACAAGCTGGGATGTATCATATCTCCAGCTTATGTAATAACAAGCTGGGATGTATCATATCTCCAGTTTATTTAATAACAAGCTGGGATGTATCATATCTCCAGCTTATTGGGATGTATCATATCTCCAGTTTATTTAATAAACTGGGATGTATCATATCTCCAGCTTATTGGGATGTATCATATCTCCAGTTTATTTAATAAACTGGGATGTATCATATCTCCAGCTTATTGGGATGTATCATATCTCCAGTTTATTTAATAAACTGGGATGTATCATATCTCCAGTTTATTTAATAAACTGGGATGTATCATATCTCCAGTTTATTTAATAAACTGGGATGTATCCAAGGCTTTTTAGGCTCAATAAACACTCCTACCGTATAGTCTATCTCCTCTTTTGCTGTTGAGATTTCTTCCACCAGTTCCGTCACAGCCATCGAGGTGGACCTATTCTCTCTAAATCCATACTGGTGGTTATAATAATTATTATTTATGAAGCGCTTTTCAGAACAAAGTCACAAAGTGCTTTACAAATGCAGTACAATAGAGGCATTTAGTGGGATAAAACAACAAAATAATTACTGCAGTTGATGCTTGTTACTACATCTTTTTTCCTCTGTCTGTAAAGGAGAGTTTAAAGGAACGTTTGTGGACAACTTGCGTAAGTACGCCACTGCCTTCCTGAACAACGAGGGCGGGAAGCTGATGTTTGGGGTGGATGACAGCGGCCAGGTGCTGGGGAACAAGATACGCTTCATTCAGCGGGACAAATATCATCAGACAGCAGATTCAGTTTTTATGAACTTCAAGCCTCGTGTCTGGCCTGGCAACTACCATGTGGAGTTCGTGCCTGTCGTAGCTGGAGTGGAGGAGATGCCACCCGGGGAAACACCAGATCTTAAAGACCTCATGGTTAGGGACGATATGAATAGTACACATCACGGTTATTGTGGCAAACATTATTGCGATAACGGTATTATCATAATAATCTAAATTATGCATAAAGCTTAAAATGCCACTTTTGTTGTTAACCACTTGAAACTCCAACATCCCTAAAACTAGCCGATCTACAAGCTCACAAAGCTTTGGATTTGCTATTTTTGGCCAATCAATTTGTGTAGAGTGACACATGCTGTAAGTGGTACTGAATTTTGCAGCTCAACAAAAGCTAATGTAGTTTCTAGTGCAGTGTTATTATATACTGTATATATATATATATATATATATATATATACACTTTTTTCCACACACACACACACACACACACACACACACACACACACACACACACACACACACACCACCACCACCACCACCACACAGCTGCTATACAATGTATTTGAAACCAGAACATACGTTATTCTGAAACATGAAGGACCTGGTCCTGGCACCTAGTGGCTACTCTGCTTCTCTCTTGTGTCGTCTCAAGGCCTATTCATAGTCTGGATTTTCGGTGGTGAGGTGACCACCGCTCCGGTGGTGAGGTGACCACCGCTCCGGTGGTGAGGTGACCACCGGAGATGAAATAACGTTGAGCGGTGGTGAGTAAAAACAGAGAGAAGGGCTGGAGCGGTGGCGGTGGTTTGCTCTTCACCGCGGCTCGTGATGTCATGTTGTAGTTTGGTGGTCACCCCACCACCGAAAATCCATACTATGTATGAGCCTTCACTCGTCTGCCGTTACTTCTTGACATGCAGTGAGTGGAGTTGAGCTGTATGTAGCTACGCCCTGGCGATTTGTAAGCCCATCACTGCCGCTTTTGCAACACAGTGTGGGTTTGTAGGTCAGCTTAAAAGACAACAGCAAAAAGCAGGCTGGAAGTTCTGGAACACGCAGAGGTATTGCAGTGTTTTCTTTATACAGTACGTGCCAGGAGAGTAGGTGATGTCCCCATGTAAACAAAGCCATACGTTAGTATTTCTATGGCCGAGGGTCGTTAGACTGGTGGGGATGGGCAACAACCGCAGGCAGCCCAGTATATATTGCTATCGGGGGAAGGTCGGCCGTCAGGGTTACTTTTCCTCCTGAAATTAAAAACGTCTGGGTTACTTTTGTTCAAATGAAACGGCACACCTGGCCATTTCAAACGGCACACTAAAGTGCTGCGGCACACAGGTTGGGAATCACTGCTCTAGTGTATTACAGAGGACAATTTCACGATAAATTACAATTCCACGATACAATTATTGTGTTATTATCACGTATAATGACGATTCTCATCCTGTCCTCCTCAAGGTGCTGTGCATCACCTTCAAACGCCCTGCGGGCTGCAGAGAGCTCTACCGGACAGAGCAGGGAAAGGCCTTTATCAGAGGCGATGGAAGTGTGCAGCAAATGACTACGGATGCCATCCATGACTGGTATAAACAGGTAAGACTGCTGCAGTCTGCAGACACCCTGGTTATCGAGGCAGATGGCTGTCCACCCTAGAGTCTGACACGGTCGAGGCAGATGGCCTCCCGGCTCCCACCCTAGAGTCTTGGTCTGCTTGGCGTTCGTTACCAGTATCACAAAATGTCTTGCTTAGGGTGATATCTCTGTCTGGTCTCTGCTCTACATGTAAAGTAGCCTGGGGTCCACCTATGCTTTCTATGTCTGGTCTCTGCTCTACATGTAAAGTAGCCTGGGGTCCACCTATGCTTTCTATGGCATAGGCAGCTCCCGGCAGAATCCGCCGGGACAAACTAGACATGAGACTAATTAATTAGAGCGACAGAGAGAGGAGTGTGTGTGTGTGTGTGTGTGTGTGTGTGTGTGTACACGTGTGTGCGTCAATTTAACAAAGGTGCAGACGATTAGAAATCAGCAGAGAGAGACCGACGTTTGCGCTACTCTATGCCGAATTGAAGTGGACTCGTTCCCAGACTTTTCTTTTCTCCCTGGAAATAAAAACGTCTGGGTTTCCGAGGCTACATGTAAAGTGTCTTGAGACAACTTGTGGTGATTTGACACTTTCATCAAATTGAATTGAATTGACACCGAATTCCCTCACTGGCAGATTGTTGTTGTTCAGGTGCCATGATTATACCCATGATCTAGTCAATCCTCCTTATCTGTTTACAGAAGTGGACAGATGAGGTGGAGCAGTTGGCCAAAGAAAGAAAGAAAGAAAAGTATGAGCAGAAAAGGGTCATCGTGGACCTCCAGACCAAGCAGAATAGTTCTCCCACTCATCAGAAAAGGAAGAGGACAAGAGCACCAGCCTCGGAGGAGGCTGACAAGAAGAGTCCAAGGCTCGGTAAGGACTAAAGGAGACTGCATGTAGACTGGACTAGGGCACTCCTCTTTGGATCACCAAGCTAATGTATAGTGTATTTATGATGTAATATTAAAGTATAATGTTTGTTTCAATCAAGTTGAATCAAATTGAAGGGAAATTCACGTGTTGTTAGGATAGTTGCAGAGATATAATAACAATGAGACTCTAAAACAAATAAATGTACATTTAGAGTCTAAACACCAGACGGCTGCACTTGGTTTGACCAACGAGTTCACTCATAATTACTTGCGCAAGCAGAGCGCGCAAGTAATAATTTCGCCCGGTCTGTGTGCACCGTGCCAGCCAACCCGCCACTTGATGCGTATGCAAATAAAACAGCAAATTCGTGCCTGGTTTTCTGGGACCAGATTACATAAATGACCATATGTCTTATGTCATCATTTAGAGCTAGTCATACGTATACTATATACATAATCAGTAAAATAAAATAGCAAATTGTGCCTGATTTGCTGGGACCAGAGTACATGGTGTGTATATGTATGACTAGCTCTCAATGATAACGTAGGAAATATGGTCATTTATGTAATCTGGTCCCAGCAAACCAGGCACAAATCTGCTGTTTTATTTGCATACGCATCAAGTGGCGGGTTGGCTGGCACCGTGGCACGGTTTTTGGCGCAAAGTAACCACAGTATACTGCTAATCAACTTACAACTACATACTCTATATAGTATATGTATACGTATGTCTTACGTCATCATTTAGAGCTAGTCATACGTATACTATATACATAATCAGTCAAATAAAATAGAAAATTGTGCCTGGCACAAATCTGCTGTTTTATTTGCATATGCATCAAGTGGCGGGTTGGCTGGCACGGTTTTTGGCACAAAGTAACCACAGTATACCGCTAATCAACTTACAACTACATACTCTATATAGCATATGTATAACTGCTCTCAATGATGACGTAAGTAATACAACATTATGTTTCTGGGGTGTATAAAAGTAACGATAGTGTCAAAAAGTTCACCATAAAGCAAGATCTATATATCATTCTTATGTACAGATCACCTAAAACAGACCTTTCGATATTAAACACATTTCTCTAAAACATGGTAAAGTATCTATCATCTCCGACTTCTGCAATTATGATAATAGGACGTTTCAATGAAGACCATTATACTGAGAAAGATATAAATATAAAGACCTTCATGTCAAGATTAGGCTTTAAACAATTACATTCAAATCCAACTACAGATTACGGAAGTATTTTAGATCATGTATATTTTAACAAATGTGAAAGTATTATTACAAAAATTGAAGTTAGAGACACATATTACTCTGATCATGATTTAGTATTAATATCACTATAGTCCAAGATGAAATACATTTAAAACAATTGACAATTTACAATAAATAATAAAATTATATCAATGATTTATTTTTCTTTGAAAAACTAAAAAGGGATCTAGAATATTTCTAAATTGATAAAAGTGTATTTCTTATATAGATAGAAACTTGAACCATACTTAATAATACTAGGTGTTTACATGCATAAAGTAGGTAGGTAGCAAATAGTTACACCTAATAATTAGACATTTCAAACATTCCTTCACAGAGATACTGAGATTCCACAGTTTACAGCAGTCGAAAATACTTGCACGCTCTGCTTGTGCACTAGTTGGCCATTTATGGCCTACTAGTGTGCAACAAGCAAGTATGCACTCGACAGAGTGCAGTTCTAGTTGTAACTATATTATATTCTATCGAATAAGTACAAATTTAGAATCTGTCACATGTTAATATGCATGAATACACACTATGAGTTTTACATGTTTATACATATTTTCCCTCCGTCTGTAAAGGAAAACATGGCAGTATGGAGGAGAATGAAGATGATGAAGACCGCAAGGTGCCTGTGAGGAAAGGGATGGATGACCTCATGGACAAGGTGCCTGTGAGGAAAGGGATGGATGACCTCAAGGACAAGGTGCCTGTGAGGAAAGGGATGGATGACCTCATGGACAAGGTGCCTGTGAGGAAAGGGATGGATGACCTCGTCCTCATGGACAAGGTGCCTCATCCTCACACCTTCTCAGATCCACTAATGCTCAGTATTAGATCTTATCTCTATATAACTGCTCCTCACTGATGCAGTTATAGTTAACACTGTAGAGCTCTGGACCCTCATGGTGTCAGATAGGAGAGTGTATAGTGGTGTCAGATAGGAGTGTGGAGGGCAGAGTTGGTGTCGGCTAGACCTCACTCTGGCAGAATGGATGGAATGGTATCAAACACTAATTGATCAATTAATGACTGCATGTTGTGTCTCTCTGTGCAGACATGGAGCGAAGAGGAGCGCCAGAAGAGACCACGTAGGAAGCAGAGCTCACAGCATCTACGTACTCTGTTTCTGGCTTCAGGGCTTCAGGCTTCAGGGAGCAGTGTGATGAAGGAGAACAGAGCTTCAGGGAGCAGTGTGGGGGAACGAGGTGCAGAAAAAATCAGGAGATCAGACAGAGCTTTGATTTGATCTTTATTTATCTTGAACAAATACAAAAGTACAGAAAACGAACGCTGTACTTATATACTGCATACATCATGAAAACACAATAACAAGCACAACTATTTTTTGTTCAAGATGGCTCATGTGATGGCTTTTTATTATCTTATATGTTTTATATCGTTCACACTTAAAAGGATCAATGTTTTAAGTGAAATTTGTTTTTACTGGTAATCACATTTTAATAAAAAATAATTAATTCAAAGTTTTGCCGACATTAATAATGACCATGTTTCTTTTCCAATCTTACAGACCTATACAGACTGCATTCCCTATACATATCCCTCTAGGACTGCACTTAAGAGTTAATTGATCAATAAACTAACCTAAGTTATGCAGACTGCCGTGTCACTTAACGGACACACTGGTTTTAATTTGAAGAGCAGGCGGAAGTGCTCTTATCGTTATAACCGTGTCACTTAACAGACCAACTGGTTTTAATTTGAAGAGCAGGCGGAAGTGCTCTTATCGTTATAACCGTGTCACTTAACGGACACACTGGTTTTAATTTGAAGAGCAGGCGGAAGTGCTCTTATCGTTATAACCGTGTCACTTAACGGACCAACTGGTTTTAATTTGAAGAGCAGGCAGAAGTGCTCTTATCGTTATAACCGTGTCACTTAACGGACCAACTGGTTTTAATTTGAAGAGCAGGCAGAAGTGCTTTATCGTTATAACCGTGTCACTTAACGGACCAACTGGTTTTAATTTGAAGAGCAGGCGGAAGTGCTCTTATCGTTATAACCGTGTCACTTAACGGACCAACTGGTTTTAATTTGAAGAGCAGGCGGAAGTGCTCTTATCGTTATAACCGTGTCACTTAACGGACCAACTGTTTGTTTTTTTTTAGAGCAGACGGAAGTGTTCTCATGGTTTCTGGCAGTGTTTTAACAGCGCTAATGAAACAAACACATGTATCATGATGTTTTAGAACGTCTTTAAAACCCATAAACATTTAATATCATTACTATTATTGTTATTAATGTCGTATCAAATGAAATAATTATGTTTTAGAACGTCTTTAAAACCCATAAACATTTAATATCGTTACTGTTATTGTTATTTTTATATTTTTCATGGCGCTCATTAACACCCATTCATTTAGAAATGTATATTCTGCAATTCTCCATTAACACCACATGATGGCAGCAAAGCCTAGATTTTGCTTATTTTTTGCAAATGGGTCTTAAAATGAGGAGAAATAATGTAAATTCTATCACAGACTATCTGTGCACTTACATATTATAATATTATAAACACCTATAATATTAATATTATTATTATTAATAATAATAATAACTGATTGATTGATTGATTGATTGATTGATGTGTTGAACATAATATTTCACAGTATGTAGATTGGGTACATTTCATGATATTTCACAGTATGTAGAATGGGTACATTTCATGATATTTCACAGTATGTAGAATGGGTACATTTCATGATATTTCACAGTATGTAGAATGGGTACATTTCATTATATTTCACAGTATGTAGAATGGTTACATTTCATTATATTTCACAGTATGTAGAATGGGTACATTTCATTATATTTCACAGTATGTAGAATGGGTACATTTCATGATATTTCACAGTATGTAGAATAGGTACATTTCATTATATTTCACAGTATGTAGAATGGGTACATTTCATTATATTTCACAGTATGTAGAATGGTTACATTTCATGATATTTCACAGTATGTAGAATGGTTACATTTCATTATATTTCACAGTATGTAGAATGGTTACATTTCATTATATTTCACAGTATGTAGAATGGTTACATTTCATTATATTTCACAGTATGTAGAATGGGTACATTTCATTATATTTCACAGTATGTAGAATGGGTACATTTCATGATATTTCACAGTATGTAGAATGGGTACATTTAATTATATTTCACAGTATGTAGAATGGTTACATTTCATTATATTTCACAGTATGTAGAATGGGTACATTTCATTATATTTCACAGTATGTAGAATGGGTACATTTCATTATATTTCACAGTATGTCAATCAATCAATCGTTATTATTAAAGTTCACTTTTTTCCAAGACCGGAACCAAACATTGAGGGCTTGATGTTCCTCCCAGTTGAAGTTAGGCTCGCACCTACTTCCGTTCCAAGATCCTATTGCCCGAAGGGATGGTCGCGCTGTGATTGGTTAGTTACTTGGTTAGTTAATATTGATCATATTATAGACATATTGTCCATAGACAGATGACGGTTTGTTTTAAACTAATATAAATACGTTTATATGTAATAGAAAAAATAGATATGATTTTATATTTATATCGATACATCTATCTTGAGTTTAATGAACGCGCTGTTGCCTAGCAACCAAGCAGCCAATCCCAGTGTGGGCTGATCCCTCCGGGCTATGGGGGCGTCAGCAGCAACGTTGCAGGCTTGCAGAGTTGCAGCAGTGAAAACAAACGGTGGAAGGAACGCTAGCTAACCGTTTAGCGGCGAAACCAACAGACTGTCGCTTTAATTCACTTCATTTCAACTTTAAACTCTAACTGCGTTAGGAAGTTAAATTTAATATAACTTACTCAGAATAAACATGGAGACCATTCTGGAGCAGCAGCGTCGCTACCACGAGGAGAAAGAGAGGCTAATGGATGCTAAAGCTAAAGAGATGCTACACAAGAAGAGCACGGTATGCTACATGCTACATGCTAATGTTTATACTGTTATTACACACACACACACACAGTCTCACACACACACACACACACACACACACACACACCAGTTTTATTATTATTATTATTATTATTATGCCATAATGTCACTTATTAATAATAATAATAATAAATAATACAACTTTATTTGTATAGCACCTTTCATGACATGAAATGCAGCTCAAAGTGCTTTACAGAAAAATGGAGAATACAAGAAAAGCAAGGCAACAACATTAAGAACAAGCAGTAATGCAATACAGTGAGGACATGAATAACAAAAATAAAAGATCAATTAAAAGCAATGTTGTAGAAGTGGGTCTTAAGCTGAGCTTTAAAAATGTCTACAGAGGCTGCCTGACGAAGGTACAGTGGGAGCTTGTTCCATGCCGACGGCCCGTAGAAGCAAAAATTATTACACATTTTTTATTTTGAGAGAGAAATGGTGTGTGAGATAAACATTGAACTAATAAAACATATTTCCATTATTTTCAGCTCAGAGAACAGATCAACTCAGACCATCGAACCAGAGCCATGTTGGATGTAAGCAGCAAAATATCTATTATTTAATATGGAATTAATGCAGAATTGAGCTCAGTTAATATCACACACTGAGCTTGTAGATCTGCTATTTTAGAAAAAAATCAAGAAAATGTGGTGGATGTCTTTGAATATATATATATATTCTTTCAGAGGGAATGTTTTTTTATGTTTTTGTTTTCCGGCTTTCGCCTTTATTTTATTTTTATAGAGGGACAGACGGTAGGCTGACAGGAAATAGGGGGGAAAGATGGTGGGGGGTGACATGCAGTAAAGGCCGTTGGGATTGGGAGTCGAACCCGCGTCACACTGCCAGGCTCAGAATACCGGCCAAGGTGCCTGGACCGCTGAGCCACGGCCCAGAGGGAACGTTTTTAACTCTGGGGGGGTCCCTGGAACAACATATTTTCAGATGGGGGTTGGCGGCCAATTATTACATATATTCCTTGACATGAAAATGAATGTAGAGAACGGCTGACATACAAACATGGTTTTTCAGAAAACTGAAAAATTTAGAAGGCATTTGTAGAATCATTCTCGGGTCTAAATGGGTTAATGTAATATAGATTATAATACGTTATATTATAAATGCATCCATCGTAATAACTAAATATGTTTAATCATAAATGTTTCCATTCTGTACAGAGATACATGGAGGTGAGCTCCAGTCTCAGGGATTCCTACGAAGACAAAGACGGGTAAGAGACTAAACCCTAACATTACGGTACGGTACAGTACGGTACAGTACAGTACAATACAGTAGGTTTTAGGTTTTAGGTTTATTTATTTAGCACCTAGTACAAAAAATAGACAATAACATATCAAAGAACAGATGGTTTAAACAGATTAAAAGTTAATTAAGAACAATACAAATATCTACAAAACACAGACTGCACAAAAAAGGGAAATAAACAATACATCAATGCATCAAAGTAAATCATGTAATCTACAGGGAGGAAGAAATAAGATATTTCGTACAGTGAGTACAGTACAGTACAGTATCATGTCCTTTCCTACGAAGACAAATGAAGACAAAGACTGGTAAGAGACTGTGAACGAACTGATCTCTCCTGGTCACTCAGGACACTGACCATTACATTCTGTTCTACAACTGATCTCTCCTGGTCAGCGCTTTAACTATATAGAAGTGTCTATTTGTCTCTAAATGTTTTGATGAATTGAACAATGTGGACCCTGTTGTAAACAAGTGTAATGCTTAATTGGGTCGTCCACTCAGTTCTACTACAGTCTTTGTATTGAGTTTGTGCTTGAAATGTACTGTAATTCTGCAAACTGTTAAAAAATATTTCAATAAATCAATGACATTACATCATTCTTATCATTATTACATTACAATGACTGAACTACATATTCACACACGCACACACACACACACACACACACACACACACACACACACACAGGACTGATTTAATTCATTTGGATTCCATAAAAGCCAGCGTTTCTGCACGCCGACAATACAATCTCTCAACACGTTGCAGCGCGACATGTTTAGAGATTGTAGCTATTTTCGGTCATTAGTTATTTTTATAGTATTTGCAGTGATTTAAAAACTAGTAGCAATAGAATACGTTTAGAAGTTTAGAAGCATCCTCCAGAAACATGAATGGTCTCAGAAATGTCATAAAAACCTTAATGCCTCAAATCTCGCAGGCACGCACAGACACGCACAGACACACAGACACACAGGCACGCACAGACGCACAATCTAATTTTGATTTGTTTGACTCTTCCCGTGACTTGACCTTTGAACCAGTATGAGGAAGGAGGAACTGAACGCCATCTCTGGACCGAACGAGTTCGCAGAGTTCTACAACCGACTGAAACAGATCAAAGAGTTCCACAGGAAACACCCCAACGAGGTATTTTAATAGTTCCACAACCAGGAAGTAAACGCCCCAACGAGGTATTTAAATAGTTCCACAACCAGGAAGTAAACGCCCCAACGAGGTATTTAAATAGTTCCACAACCAGGAAGTAAACACCCCAACGAGGTATTTAAATAGTTCCACAACCAGGAAGTAAACACCCCAACGAGGTATTTAAATAGTTCCACAACCAGGAAGTAAACACCCCAACGATTGTATGTGTATTATATTTGCTACAGTGGTTTTTCACTGTCCTTTGTAATGGCGTGAAATTCTTGCCGGAACTCCCAGAGTTTTAAATAAGCGACAACTCCGGGGCCCAGTGGGGTCCAAATTCAACTCCTGGGCCCAGTGGGGTCCAAATTCAACTCCGGGGCCCAGTGGGGTCCAAATTCAACTCCTGGGCCCAGTGGGGTCCAAATTCAACTCCGGGGCCCAGTGGGGTCCAAATTCAACTCCTGGGCCCAGTGGGGTCCAAATTCAACTCCTGGGCCCAGTGGGGTCCAAATTCAACTCCTGGGCCCAGTGGGGTCCAAATTCAACTCCGGGGCCCAGTGGGGTCCAAATTCAACTCCGGGGCCCAGTGGGGTCCAAATTCAACTCCTGGGCCCAGTGGGGTCCAAATTCAATGCATTATTCCTCATTTTTTAAAGCAGATTGCGCCCCCTAGAGATGTCAGAGAGACTACTTTCTTTTTGGGAGCGTTTAACCCATTGCTGGCTGTGTGAATACCAAAAACAAAAAGGTCAGGGTAAGGTTAGTCCTACGTTGGTCTCTGGTTAGGGTAAGGTTAGTCCTACGTTGGTCTCTGGTTAGGGTAAGGTTAGTCCTACGTTGGTCTCTGGTTAAGGTAAGGTTAGTCCTACGTTGGTCTCTGGTTAGGGTAAGGTTAGTCCTACGTTGGTCTCTGGTTAGGGTAAGGTTAGTCCTACGTTGGTCTCTGGTTGGGGTAAGGTTAGTCCTACGTTGGTCTCTGGTTAGGGTAAGGTTAGTCCTACGTTGGTCTCTGGTTAGGGTAAGGTTAGTCCTACGTTGGTCTCTGGTTAGGGTAAGGTTAGTCCTACGTTGGTTTCTGGTTAGGGTAAGGTTAGTCCTACGTTGGTCTCTGGTTAGGGTAAGGTTAGTCCTACGTTGGTCTCTGGTTAGGGTAAGGTTAGTCCTACGTTGGTCTCTGGTTAGGTTAAGGTTAGTCCTACGTTGGTCTCTGGTTAGGGTAAGGTTAGTCCTACGTTGGTCTCTGGTTAGGGTAAGGTTAGTCCTACGTTGGTCTCTGGTTAGGGTAAGGTTAGTCCTACGTTGGTCTCTGGTTAGGGTAAGGTTAGTCCTACGTTGGTCTCTGGTTAGGGTAAGGTTAGTCCTACGTTGGTCTCTGGTTAAGGTAAGGTTAGTCCTACGTTGGTCTCTGGTTAAGGTAAGGTTAGTCCTACGTTGGTCTCTGGTTAGGGTAAGGTTAGTCCTACGTTGGTCTCTGGTTAGGGTAAGGTTAGTCCTACGTTGATCGTGTTTTCACATGTTTTTTGTAGATCTGTGTTCCGATGTCGGTGGAGTTTGAAGAGCTGGTGAAGGCTAGAGACAACCCTAGTGAAGAGGCTCAGAGTAAGTACTGATTACTAGTTACTGATTATCAATGAAGACCTGCTGATGCTACATACACTGTGCAAAAAGCATGGAATATGGATGTGTATATTAAACTTTACAACAAACTCCAGTAAACTCCCGAATTGTACCATCACACCTGTATATTAACTGTATATGCTGTTAAACTTGAGGTTTACGGACAAATCTAGTGCCCTTAATTGCCTGTTAACTCCTCTTTCACGCAGTGATGGCTGCTGGGAAAATGCACATTAGTGTAGAAAGCCCATCCATAGAGAGATCACCTCTAGTCTCAGGGCTCGAAATAGCAAAATAATATTTTGGTCGCAAATGCGCCTGAATTTTTGGAAAAATTGCGACCTAAAAATATATCTGGGAGCACCAGTGCCACTAGAGATAATGACTGTGGTGCGCCTCCTGGCTACAACGATCGATTATAGAGCCGCTCTCTGACAACCACTGCACTGCTCCTGTCTGCTAGCTGCACTAGCACTTGATGCTAACAAACCAACGTGTGGAGTGTGTAGTTAACTACTCTTTGACACAACGGTACGGGACAACGTTGAGCGCTGCATCGCTCATATTGTGTCAGAAAGTACATTATTTAAAGCGTTTCAGATTCAGAAAAGACCGGAGCCTCTAGCTCCGGAGGCGGACCGGCTCAGCTGTGTGTGTGTGTGTGTGTGTGCATGCGTGTGTGCGCGCACAGCCGGCCACACGCGCATGCAAGAGAGAGAGGGAATGAGAGCGAGAGGAAGGGAGACAGAATAGCAGACTTGTAAGTGTTTCTACATAGCAGCAGTATTGATACTTTTACTTAAGTAAAACATTAGAGTAATTTATCCACCACTGATTAGAAGTGAGTAGGCATAGCTATAAATATAATGTTTTACATCGAAATTATTTTATATTAGAAATTCCAATTATATGATCTAAATAGGCTATGAAGGTGAAAAAAACTAAACAAAGAATAAGAAAACAGGTGATGTTTGACTGGCCGGAATCAGTGTAGACTAGAGGGTTCTCATCTGGAGATGTTTGATGCCTCTAGCCCACCACACACCGGCTGTGTCCGCCGCGCGGCGGACACAGCCGCCTCCATTTTTTTCAATGAACCTATCGCGCGCCGCGCCGCGCCGCCCGGCGCGCCGATAGAACACAGTTCTATTTTCCAGGCGGCGGCAACGCGTCGCGCCGCAGACGGTGTGTGATGGGCTTCAGTCTCTTTGAAGAGACGGATGGATGAGGGACAGAAATCTGGACACTACATTTTAAATTCTGGCATGCATTTTTATACTTTGGTCATTTCATGTTATTTGTAAACCACACGTTATATTATTGTTTTTATGAATGTAAAAAATCGATTACATATTGGTGCTCCTTAGATTTTGGTGGGTGCTCCTATTTTTTTTTTCTGGTGCTCCTTTATTTTGAAATTGGTAGCTACCAAGTAAAAGTTAATTTCGAGCCCTGAGTCTGATCTACCGGTAGTATGATAATGATATGATAATAATATGATAATGATATAACTGTACTGGTGGATATGATACTGTATAGATGTATATGGAGGTGCCACACTAAAACCGTGGATTTTAGTTTGGCGTCGATTGAGACAAAGTTGGAAACCACTGCAGAAGCTTGCTAGGATTTGCTTGTATCACCGGTACTTAAGTGTGTGTGTGTGTGTGTGTGTGTGTGTAGATCTGGTAGAGTTCAGTGATGAGGAAGGCTACGGTCGATACCTGGACCTCCATGACTGTTACCTGAAGTTCACCAACCTGAAGGGGGCAGAGGTGAGTCATTTAACCCATTCTGGGCGGGAACCCCTTTTGTTTTTTTAAACATTATGTTATAATTTAGCTATTGAAAAATAGCAGACAAAATCACGAACATGTGGTGCAAAGCTTTGAATATATACTCTTTCAGAGCGAACGTTTTTAACTCAAATCTTTGCTTCTGGGAGGGAGGGGGTCCCTGAAACAACACATTTTCAGATGGGGGTCAGCGGCCAATTTCATATATTTTTGGGGGTCCTTGACATGAAATATTGAGAACCACTGATCTAGAAACATGAGGTATTTCAGAAGAAAATACATTCAAAAAATATTTTTTTAAATTTCGACGTCGGGACTAAATGGGTTAAGGCCTATTCATAGTCCACTTTCTGGTGAAGAGGTGACCACCGAAACGGTGCTTAGTAAAAACAGAGAGATGTGATTGGGTGAGTCTCTTACCACCGCGGCTCAGTGACATCATGTTGTAGTTTTAGTAAAAACAGAGAGATGTGATTGGGTGAGTCTCTTACCACCGCGGCTCAGTGACGTCATGTAGTTTTAATAAAAACAGAGAGATGTGATTGGGTGAGTCTCTTACCACCGCGGCTCAGTGACGTCATGTTGTAGTTTTAGTAAAAACAGAGAGATGTGATTGGGTGAGTCTCTTACCACCGCGGCTCAGTGACGTCATGTTGTAGTTTTAGTAAAAACAGAGAGATGTGATTGGGTGAGTCTCTTACCACTGCGGCTCAGTGACGTCATGTTGTAGTTTTAGTAAAAACAGAGATGTGTTTGGGTGAGCGGTGAGTCTCTTACCACCGCGGCTCAGAGACGTCTTCTAAGAAAATGTTTAATCACTGTGTTATGGGAATGCATTTTATACAGTATTTTAATGCATTTGTGTACCTTTTGTAATGTTTTAATTGTTGAAAACTGACTGCAGGCGTTTTTTTTTAATGTATTCCTGACAGAAACTGGAGTACATCTCGTACCTGTCGTCGTTCGACCAGTTGTTTGACATCTCTAAGGACAGGAAGAACGCAGAATACAAAAAGTAAGTATCAGGTTTACTCAGCAGCCTCATCCACCCTAAAACACCCCATCCAAGGTTTACTCAGCAGCCTCATCCACCCTAAAACACCCCATCCAAGGTTTACTCAGCAGCCTCATCCACCTAAAACACCCCATCCAAGGTTTACTCAGCAGCCTCATCCACCTAAAACACCCCATCCAAGGTTTACTCAGCAGCCTCATCCACCCTAAAACACCCCATCCAAGGTTTACTCAGCAGCCTCATCCACCCTAAAACACCCCATCCAAGTCGCCAGAGTTTCGATGCATGGCTCACTGTGTGTGTGTGTGTGTGTGTGTGTTAGGGCTGACCCAAAAAAACTCGATTTTTTAATCGACGTTTAATTTTTAATTAATCGACGTTCAATCGATACGCACGGGAATCGATTTTGAATCGAATAGTCATAAAAAGAAGCGTCCGCTTTTGGTCCGCGAGCCGGCCCCATTTGGTCCGCGAGCCATGCTTGCGCCTCGCAGCACCTCGCAACGCCTCCTCTTCCCCCGTGTTAACAACAAGGAAGTCAACTGAACAAGTGCAGCTGCAGTCCCAGGAGCCAGGAAAAATAAATCGAAAGTGTGGTTGCATTTTAAAATACTCTATTTGAATAAAGGTTGTAGGCTACACGAGTGAAAATGACCGCTGGGAAAATCCCTAATTGAGAGTAGGCAAGCGCACCACAGCTCAGTGGACATTAAATATAGGCTACCATGTTTGATAAGTCATATAAAAACATTATTTACACCCAAATGAAAATATAAACTTCACAGATTATAGATCACTTGGAATTATAACAATCTGTTAAGTATTGCCTGAATAATGCCACTATAAAATCCCAACATTTATCGATGCGCCATTGCGCTGAGAACCTTGTGGAGCCTGGCGGTGTACATTATACTTGTGAGGACCTGCTTGGATTCACATGGTGAGTGCGCTCAGTGCGCGCAGTGGCGCACCGAAAATTAAAAGATCTGCAATCTCATGCGCTGCGTTGTGCATATTGGCTGAGTATAATGGCACGAATTAAACTAGGCCTATAGATTTATTTTGGCGATGCAAAGAATTGATTTTGACGTTGCCAGCGATATCTTTTATTTCCTCTTGTCTGAAGACTGACCTGTTCCATCACTGTGAACTCCCATGCAGCAGAGCAGCTCCTACAGACCCAGACCAAAACACCTTTTCTCTTTGGCATTTAATTGCACCTGATCGTATTATTGTAATTATGTAGCCTATACTATTTGCCTGTGTTTTTTTCTTTTAATTATGCTTTTTTTTGTGCGCCGATGGTGATGCTCCACTGTAGGCCTACAGCACTTTGGTCGGCTTTTATTGTTTTAAATGTGCTATATAAATAAAGTTTGATTTAGGCCTATATTGGAGCAGGTGCTGGCAACTAACTAATTACTGTAATGCCATGCAGTGAAGTTGCGCAAATGTCAACTCAATTAGCAAGCGGAGCTGCTCTCATGCACTCTGCACTGCAGTCTGCAGCACAATGACTGCAGATCTCTTTACTTTCAACCATAAACCATAATATGATTGACAAACCTTGGATTATAATTCTTCATCGACCAACAGCGCATGCAGCATGACTATGAGGTAATTTAACTACCGGTATGTGGGATTTCTCCATCGGCATCGCATGTCGATAAATATTGGGATTTCACTAGTGGCATTATTCAGGCAATACTCAACAGATTGTTATAATTTCAAGTGATCTATAATCTGTGAAGTTTATATATTTTTCCCATACACACACTCACAGTCACATTAACTTTATAATCAATAAAATCAACCGTGGTTGATTTTATTTCTGACAAGTGTCTTGAAGAGTTCATTCATGTTACCGTTCGTTTACAATTGACAGAGGAGTTTGGATTATATATATTTTTAAGTGGTGCAACCACTTCTACAACCAGCTCGCAATGTCCATGTACCTGTTTGTTTGTTTGTTTGTGTAGGTCAATGAGCACGAGTGGTGTGCGCATGCGTGCGCGTGCACCACTGGTGTGCGCACGCACCCGCACCCGTGTGTGGATGTTGTTGCTACATGAATAGCCTCAATGCTAGCGAGCTAAAATATAGCCATCCTTGCTCTAGAAAGCACCAATGTTTCCATCTAGACCACCGGATTATCAGCAAAAACCTCCGAAAATCGCGCTAATGGACCAAACCACGGAGAGCTCCGTAGATTAGGAGTTATTCAGCCCCCCCCCCGTTGGGTTTCGAAGCGTCGACGATCGAAACACAGGAATCGATCATGATCGATCATCAAATACGGAATGGAAGGTCAGCCCTAGTGTGTGTGTGTGTGTGCGCAAATATAACTGCAAATACACCAGATGTCATTATAAAGAACAGCAGAGAGGTTTTTCTATTGGAAGTTGGCTGTGCTTTTGATTCAAGTTTAGAGTAAGCTTTCCTTACTAAACAAGTAAAATATCAACCTTTAGTACAGGCCATTATACAACTGGGCTATACGTGTCGGCTCATTGTTTTTATATTTGGCAGCCTGGGCCATGACCACAGGCTAGTGGTCAGAGGCTTGAGGATTATAGGGTTGTCCAAGTGTAAGGCAAAGCAGCTTCAACATACTGTTCAATCTCCTCCATTATAGGCAGTCGGTCTATTTGGAGGAGAAGGTGCTTTTTGTACCCATAATTTACTTTCGGTGTTGGTAATATGACAGACTGAAGTGACCAATGTTGGCTGTGAATAAGTTCATGTGTTGCCTATTTTATATTCTGTACATTTAGGGCTTGTTTGGACTCGAGCACTGAGACACGTGATGTTTCGAGTGCGTAGTATATCAGAAGCAACTGAAAATATTTGTGCCCTTGATAATGTATTTTATAAATGTGGACTCAAATAAAGAAATCGAAATGTGTGTGTGTGTGTGTGTGTGTGTGTGTGTGTGTGTGTGTGTGTGTGTGTGTGTGTGTGACTGTGTGTGTGTGTGTGACTGACTGTGTGTGTGTGTGTGACTGTGTGTGTGTGTGTGTGTGACTGTGTGTGTGTGTGTGTGTGTGTGTGACTGACTGTGTGTGTGACTGTGTGTGACTGTGTGTGTGTGTGTGTGTGTGTGTGTGTGTGTGTGTGTGTGACTGACTGTGTGTGTGTGTGACTGTGTGTGTGACTGTGTGTGTGTGTGTGTGTGTGTGTGTGTGTGTGTGTGACTGTGTGTGTGTGTGTGTGTGTGTGTGTGTGTGTGTGACTGACTGTGTGTGTGTGTGTGTGTGTGTGTGTGTGTGTGTGTGACTGTGTGTGTGTGTGTGTGTGTGACTGACTGTGTGTGTGTGTGTGTGTGTGTGTGTGTGTGACTGTGTGTGTGACTGTGTGTGTGTGTGTGTGTGTGTGTGACTGTGTGTGTGACTGTGTGTGTGTGTGTGTGACTGTGTGTGTGTGTGTGTGTGTGTGTGTGTGTGACTGACTGTGTGTGTGTGTGTGTGTGTGTGTGTGTGTGTGTGACTGTGTGTGTGTGTGTGTGTGTGACTGTGTGTGTGTGTGTGTGTGTGTGTGTGTGTGTGTGTGTGTGTTCAGGTACTTGGAGATGCTGTTGGAGTATCTCCAGGATTACACGGACCGGGTGAAGCCTCTGCTGGACCAGAACGAGCTCTACGGGAAAGTTCTGCTGGAATTTGAGAAGAAGTGGGACAACGGGACCTTTCCTGGCTGGCCCGTAAGTTATTATCTATCTAACAGGACCTTCCTGTGAGTCACCTCTGTGTTTCAGTGTGTTTTCATCAGAGTTTCTTCAGGGTTAGGGTTTAAGTTATTATTTATCTAACAGGACCTTCCTGTGAGTCACCTCTGTGTTTCAGTGTGTTTTCATCAGGGTTAAGTTATTATCTATCTAACAGGACCTTCCTGTGAGTCACACTCTGTGTTTCAGTGTGTTTTCATCAGGGTTTCATCAGGGTTAGGGTTTAGGTTTCTGGGATTAACCCCAATCCAACCCTTGATGCTGAGTGTCAAGCATTGGGTCCCGTCTTTGGTATGACCCGGCCGGGGATTGAACCCCAACCTCCCAGTCTCAGGGCGGACACTCTAACCACAAGGCCACTGAGCTAGGTTAGGGTTTAGGGTTAGGTTAGGGTCTTGGTGGATCTTGGGTTAGGTTTAGCCTTTAGGCAGTCCTTTAGGCAGGTGGGTTAAGTTAGGGTTTAGGGTTTTGGTGGGTTAAGTTAGGGTTTAGGGTTTTGGTGGGTTAGGTTAGGGTTTTGGTGGGTTAGGTTAGGGTTTAGGGTTTTGGTGGGTTAAGTTAGGGTTTAGGGTTTTGGTGGGTTAGGTTAGGGTTTAGGGTTTTGGTGGGTTAGGTTAGGGTTTAGGGTTTTGGTGGGTTAGGTTAGGGTTTAGGGTTTAGGGTTTTGGTGTCTCGTTGAATTATCTTCTTTTTATCTCCGTATTCTAGAAAGAGACGAGCAGCGCGCTGACGCACGCCGGAGCCCATCTGGACCTGTCTGCCTTCTCATCCTGGGAGGTAAGGGGTTAACCTTCTCATCCTGGGAGGTAAGGGGTTAACGTTCTCATCCTGGGAGGTAAGGGGTTAACGTTCTCATCCTGGGACGTAAGGGGTTAACTCTTCTCATCCTGGGAGGTAAGGGGTTAACTCTGGGAGGTAAGGGGTTAACTCTCTTCGGTGCAACTGAAACTTTCTGAGTCAACATCATTTCAGCTCCAGTGGTATTCCAGTGAGACAGCAGTATAGCTGTCTGTCTGTCAGTGGGAGGTGAGACAGCAGTATAGCTGTCTGTCTGTCAGTGGGAGGTGAGACAGCAGTATAGCTGTCTGTCTGTCAGTGGGAGGTGAGACAGCAGTATAGCTGTCTGTCTGTCAGTCGGAGGTGAGACAGCAGTATAGCTGTCTGTCTGTCAGTGGGAGGTGAGACAGCAGTATAGCTGTCTGTCTCTCACTGGGATGTGAGACAGCAGTATAGCTGTCTGTCTGTCAGTGGGAGGTGAGACAGCAGTATAGCTGTCTGTCTGTCAGTGGGAGGTGAGACAGCAGTATAGCTGTCTGTCTCTCACTGGGATGTCAAGGACCTCTAATATACAAGCGAGTATGAATTGACTAACTAAATTCGGCTCAATTCGAGTCCCTGGTTCATAGGGCCCAGAGTCCCTGGTTCATAGGGCCCAGAGTCCCTGGTTCATAGGGCCCAGAGTCCCTGGTTCGCGGAAGTAATTTCTCTATGGAGAATAACATGGCCTCGTTTCATGTAAGCGTTGTGGTCCATAAATCAACAAGCTGTCTCTGCGTTATTGTCATGGAGGTGTCTCTGTATCGTCTGCAACAGAAGCAGACTGTATCACATTACGATACAGTCTGCTTCTAGCGAACATGTAACTAATTCAGAAGCAGTAACATTAGCGTTTTATCTCAGTCAGTTGATTCTTAATATTTATTCCAAATTAAAATGACATAACATATACCCAGATATTTCTTCGCATTGTGACAAATGTAATACAATAGATGCAAATCTTCTTCATAGCTTCGCCCTTTGCCCTCCGATACAAAGATATTGGATTAAGATATTTGAGACGCTCTCTGATATTTTGAGTATTCATATTGACCCCGATCCTGTACTAATAATTCTGGGTTTGTCACTAGACTCCATGCCTATGTTGACGAGAGCACAGAAACAACTCTTCTCATATGGTCTGATTACAGCGAAAAAACTAATTCTGACACACTGGAAGAAGGAGGAGGCTCCTGCATTTAAGCACTGGTTAAATGAAATGACTAGTACACTTCATCTTGAGAGAATAAGGTATTTCCTGAGAAACGGGGAGAGACAGTTTGATAAGGTTTGGCTGCCCCTTGTCCATTACCTGAGTAGAAACGATTAATACACCACATGACATGACCATGACCATGATCCCTACCTCTCATATCACAGGGACAGGTCTTATTTAACCCGTGTTCCCCTATGATCCCTACCTCTCATATCACAGGGACAGGTCTTATTTAACCCGTGTTCCCCTATGATCCCTACCTCTCATATCACAGGGACAGGTCTTATTTAACCCGTGTTCCCCTACCCCCTTCTCAGGGCTCCAAATTAACTTTTACTTGGTAGCGCTTGTGCTACCAATTTCAAAATGAAGGAGCACCAGAAAAAAATTAGGAGCACCCACCAAAATCTAAGGAGCACCAATATGTAATCGATTTTTTACATTCATAAAAACAATAATATAACGTGTGGTTTACAAATAACATGAAATGACCAAAGTATAAAAATGCATGCCAGAATTTAAAATGTAGTGTCCAGATTTCTGTCCCTCATCCATCCGTCTCTTCAAAGAGACTGAAGCCCATCACACACCGTCTGCGACCGTCTGCGGCGCGACGCGTTGCCGCCGCCTGGAAAATAGAACTGTGTTCTATCGGCGCGCCGAGCGGCGCGACGCGGCGGACGGAGCCGGTGTGCGATAGGTTCATTGAAAATAATGGAGCCGGCTGTGTCCGCGGCGCGGCGGACACAGCCGGTGTGTGGTGGGCTAGAGGCATCAAACATCTCCAGATGAGAACCCTCTAGTCTACACTGTTTCCGGCCAGTCACATCACCTGTTTTCTTATTCTTTGTTTTGTGTTTTTCACCTTCATAGCCTATTTAGATCATATAATTAGAATTTCTAATATAAAATAATTTCTTGATTTTTTTATTGCTTTTTCACACAAATATTATATAACATTTTTCGAACATTTTCCCCCCCCCCCTCCCCTCCCCCATCTTGCACCATATGAAATAAAAGACACATACAAATATACATAGACATAATAGAATAATAGAAGTATGCAAAGAAATAATAATAATAAAAAAAAAAAAATATATATATATATATATATAAAATAATAATAATAAAATAAAATAAAACAATTACAGTAGGGTCAGTGTAACAAGTTAAGGATTGTTGATGTCAGCCGCGTTCATCCTCTCAATGTACAGTATGTCAAAAAAGGTTGCCAAATGGTGTAGAATTTTAAGGCACCGGCGTACCCTCTTGTGGAGTAGCGAATCTTTTCCAATGTCAGATGATGTAAAACATCATTAACCCAAGATTTAAAGGTTGGTGGTATTTTCTCCTTCCATTTAAATAGTATTTGCCGCCTAGCCAAAAGAGATGCGAAGGCTATCATATTCTTGTTTTGCCGGCTAAGATGTAGATCTTGGGAAATAACTCCAAACACTGCAATAGTGGCAGAGGGTTCTATGGGCACTTCTAATACATCTGAAAATGTTTTAAATATTGATTGCCAAAATGTATTTAGCTTTGGGCAAAACCAAAAAGCATGTGCAAGGGTAGCTTGATCTTGATTGCAATGATCACATATAGGATCCATGGTAGGAACGAACTTAGATAGTTTTACTTTGGACCAGTGGAGGCGATGTGTAACCTTAAACTGAATAATAGTATGCCTTAGACAGATTGAAGAGGAGTGTATCCTATTAATATAAAATAATTTCGATGTAAAACATTATATTTATAGCTATGCCTACTCACTTCTAATCAGTGGTGGATAAATTACTCTAATGTTTTACTTAAGTAAAAGTATCAATACTGCTGCTATGTAGAAACACTTACAAGTCTGCTATTCTGTCTCCCTTCCTCTCGCTCTCATTCCCTCTCTCTCTTGCATGCGCGTGTGGCCGGCTGTGCGCGCACACACGCATGCACACACACACACACACACACGCATGCGCACACACACACACATGCACACACACACAGCTGAGCCGGTCCGCCTCCGGAGCTAGAGGCTCCGGTCTTTTCTGAATCTGAAACGCTTTAAATAATGTACTTTCTGACACAATGTGAGCGATGCAGCGCTCAACGTTGTCCCGTACCGTTGTGTCAAAGAGTAGTTAACTACACACTCCACACGTTGGTTTGTTAGCATCAAGTGCTAGTGCAGCTAGCAGACAGGAGCAGTGCAGTGGATGTCAGAGAGCGGCTCTATAATCGATCGTTGTAGCCAGGAGGCGCACCACAGTCATTATCTCTAGTGGCACTGGTGCTCCCAGATATATTTTTAGGTCGCAAAGATTAAAGGAGAATTCCATACTAAAAGGCTTTCTTACCTTTCTTTGTAGTTGTTACGTCCCCACCAAAGAGGTCCAGGTGTTATTTTGTGCAAAAGCTCCTTATTGGTAATTTCCCCTACCATAAGCCCTAAATGAATTGCATTGAATTGAATGGGAATTGAATGTGGCTATGGGGTGTTGTGCTAATTCGCTTATTTCCATCGCTCAAAATTATAATTTATTTGTATATATCCTCTCTTCATAATGTAAATAATATCCCAAGCGGCACACTTTACTACTTCTTTCGATGGAAATAAGCGAACTAGCATAACACCCCATAGCCCCATTCAATTCCCATTCAATGCAATGCAATTCATTGAGGGCTTATGGTAGGGGAAATAGCCAATAAGGAGTTTTTGCACAAAAAAACACCTGGACCTCTTTGGTGGGGACGTAACAACTACAAAGAAAGGTAAGAAAGATAAGAAAGCATTCTAGCATGGAATTCTCCTTTAAAATTCAGATTCTGATTGGTTGCATGACTCTGGCACCATATTTAAGTGTGAACCATGATGTGCCCTGCTGTATTCCCTGATGAAGGCTTAACCGCCGAAACGTTGGATATTCCTGTCTTACCTGCTGTCCGAATAAATATTGGTACTCTAGCTATCGGTGTGTGCGGCTCCACCTTCTTGTTTATTCAAGATCCCCTCTACAGTTTTCTCCCCCCGTGTGCCGGCACCGCCACAAGGACTTTTGTGTGCGTAGAGAGCCTAGGATTTCTTTCTCTTTTTTTTTGTCTTGTTTATTTTTTCTTTCATTTTGTATTTCATATCATAATATTTGTAATCATTTAGAATCTATTAAATAAAAACATATTTGACAAAAATAATGTGTTAATATCCATAGGAGTGAAGCGGCCGGGGTGACATGTTTATTTTTCAAACACAGTTCTTATATGAGGCGATCTAAAATCCCCCCATGGGGTCATAATGCAAATAAAAAGTACACGAACCTGTATATTTGCGCCCTCTACCAATATTGACGTGGGACTTCGGTGCTCTATTGCATCTTTCCAGAACCGACTTCGTTCTGGCTGTAAAACAACACTATGAATCTAAGACCCTCCTAACCTCCTACATTTAATACCTCCTATGTTTTCTCTCTTAAAGGAAGTGGCCTCTAGGTGGCGCTAGAGTTTAATACCTCCTATGTTTTCTCTCTTAAAGGAACTGGCGTCTTTGGGTCTGGACAGACTGAAGTCTGCACTGATGGCTCTGGGTCTGAAATGTGGAGGGTAAATATTACTATAACTATTACTTAACTTCACTTATACTGTGTTTGTACCTGTATTAATGTGTACTATATTGTGTACCTGTACTAATGTGTACTATATTGTGTATTATACATGTACTAATGTGTACTATATTGTGTATTATACATGTACTAATGTGTACTATATTGTGTATTATACATGTACTATATTGTGTACCTGTACTATATTGTGTACCTGTACTAATGTGTACTATATTGTGTACCTGTACTAATGTGTACAACCTTGTGTTTCAGAACTCTAGAGGAGAGAGCTCAGAGGCTCTTCAGCACTAAAGGAAAATCTCTAGAATCTCTGGATCCTTCTCTGTTCGCCAAGAACCCTAAATCTAAAGGCCCTAAGAAGTATGTACGCATCTTTAATGACATGAACCCTAAATCTAAAGGCCCTAAGAAGTATATACTTATCTTTAATGACATGAACCCTAAATCTAAAGGCCCTAAGAAGTATGTACTCATCTTTAATGACATGAACCCTAAATCTAAAGGCCCTAAGAAGTATATACTTATCTTTAATGACATGAACCCTAAATCTAAAGGCCCTAAGACTATTTAACTTTAATTACATTTCTGCAGCGCAACAGTAAACTGTTTCCTGTCATGACATCATTCTTTAGGGACACTGTTAACTGTTTCCTGTCATGACATCATTCTTTACGGACACTGTTAACTGTTTCCTGTCATGACCTCATTCTTTAGGGACACTGTTAACTGTTTCCTGTCATGACATCATTCTTTAGGGACACTGTTAACTGTTTCCTGTCATGACATCATTCTTTAGGGACACTGAGCGCAACAAGGAAGTGGCTTTCCTGGAAGCTCAGGTGTACGAGTATGTGGAGATACTGGGGGTGAGTTACGCACGCACACACGCACGCACGCACGCACCCACACACGCACCCACGCACCCACACACGCACGCACGCACAAACAACGCACGCACGCACAAACAACACACGCACGCACAAACAACACACGCACGCACTAGGCATGTGGAAAATAATCGATACATCGATTATGACGTGCGCGATGCGAGTGAATCGGTTCATTCACTGTGTATCGGTAAAATTGACGGGTGAAATCTCGATGCTTGAATCGGTAAAATCCGTGGTTGCACCGTTTTTTCATGGTAAATTTCACCCTTTGCTGTGTTTCCGAGGCGCATTGAAGTTGAACGTACCATCAGAAAAGGAAGGGGAAAAAAAGGTCTCTCGCAGCCACACAGGGCGAGTTCGGAACTAGCGCACTGAGCCCACAATGCAAACTAATAGGAGAGTGTGCTCCGGTGTGGTATTTCCGAACGCGCCCACAGTCAGTGAACAGAGAAGCTACCGTACGACGGTGCAGTCAGAGTAGACACGTTGAGACAACAAACAGACTCAGACTATAAAGAGCACCCGCGACTAACAGAAGTGAGCCCCACGCATTAACACATTGAGTACGCCAACGTGCATCAAAATAAAGGCCCTTATAGTGCCAGAGTAGTCTGATCGCTTTTACTCTGAAAGCCATGAACCGGAAATACTTTCTTAAAAAAATTGACTTGACAAAGTGAGCTCATAATCCCCGATCATCTTAATATATTTATATAAACTCCAAAAAGCGTTCATATTTTGCGGGAGAGACGGATGAGGAGCAGAAATGCAGCGCCAGCATATCGATCCATTCATCACCACGGAGAGCGCCCTGGATGAGGAGATACGAGTCATTCTTTCCGCCGCGCTAACATGGGAGTCAATGACAAGCTAATATTTGCACAGAGCGTTAGCATACGGCAAGCGAAAAGCGAAATGCCAAAAAAAAAAATAGGAATAATTCTGAATATTATTATCTCGCCCCGCGTCGTTTGGACGTCGCTAGGACGTCCACAGACGTCTAAGGTATTACTCGTTTCTGATCCTTATGACGTTTCCAGACGTGTTTTGTACAGAATGTGTTAAACAAGAAGCACCACCTTTACTCTTTAGCTTTATAAAATAGCTGTCCGAGTAGCTTTGTCCGTCGATCAGTTGACTTTTCACTGTAGCGCTGCGTGCTGGACTGCTGGTAATGATCCACACTCCAAAGCTGTGCTTGCTGATTATCCGACGCAAATCTGCGTCGCGATCATTATCAATTTGTAATTAAAGAAAGCTTCTGCAGTCTGCACACACGTGTACAACAACAACAACGCCACAGCAGGGTGTACTGCTTGCGTTTAAAGTAGTTTACAATCGTTTCCCAACTTTCCACTGTCCAGCTTTCCCCTGCTGTTCTCTGGGATAGAAGCCTTATTTATATTCTGCAGCAAGACGGTGTCGCACGCCTGAAATTGCAGATCCACAAGCTCACAGCGGGGCGTGGATGAGACGCGTTGTGAGCTTGTACATCTGCTATGTATTTATAACGTTAATAATACATGCAGGCCAGGGTCTTCAATGTTTTTCAGGTCAAGGCAAGGACCACTTAGCTGAGAGTGAGAGATCACGTAGTGACCCCCAATATACATAGGGCCAGGCAATTATATTATAAAACTGTTGCAGATTAAACTAGACATAGACTTGTTTGACAGCACTACAAGTGTGACCTGTAATTTTTGTTTTATTTGTTTCTTTTCTATTTATATGTTGGTAACATTAATTGATGAACGATAGGCTATTACATTTTAATCTCTTGAACCCTCTATAATCAAAACCTCAAATTGACCTTTGAGATATAATAATTATACTAGCCTATGATTATTAGTAATCTAACAATTCCACAATAACCAGCGGAGAGCAGACCCTTTGTTTACTTACAGAATTCTATAAGTTGGGTTGTTTGAGATGCAGAGCTATAATACTAACCTACAGTAAAACAATAAATTGCTTTGAATTTAAATGTATTAAAATGCATTTTTACATGTTTTGGGAAATTAATAGAGCTTTAATATAAATCCTTTCTATTGTGATGAATCGCCATCAAATCGCATCTTATCGGTAGAGGGGTGAATCGCATCGTATCGCATTGATTTGAACTAAATGGTTATCGCATCGCATCGGGAAGAGGGAGAATCGTATCGCATCGTATCGCCAGAGGATTCCATGTATCTCTAATGTATGAGCTTGTAGATCTGCTATTTTTCAATAGATAAAGCGTAACATAATGCTAACATCACAAGGGGTTCCCGCCCAAAATGGGTTATGGTCCATTATGTATTTATTCAGCATTACAACAACAACCTCTCACTGAACACATTCTGACCTGAGATCAGATTATTACAACAACAACAACCTCTCACTTAACACATTCTGACCTGAGATCAGATTATTACAACAACAACAACCTCTCACTTAACACATTCTGACCTGAGATCAGATTATTACAACAACAACCTCTCACTTAACACATTCTGACCTGAGATCAGATTCATTACAACAACAACCTCTCACTTAACACATTCTGACCTGAGATCAGATTCATTACAACAACAACCTCTCACTTAACACATTCTGACCTGAGATCAGATTATTACAACAACAACCTCTCACTTAACACCAATAAGACCAAAGAAATCATTGTAGACTTTAGGAACCCCCCCATCTGTGGACATAGTTCCTGGACACACACATCACAGACACATTCACACGGTCACTCAACACCATACACATCACAGACACATTCACATGGTCACTCAACACCATACACATCACAGACACATTCACACGGTCACTCAACACCATACACATCACAGACACATTCACATGGTCACTCAACACCATACACATCACAGACACATTCACACGGTCACTCAACACCATACACATCACAGACACATTCACACGGTCACTCAACGCCATACACATCACAGACACATTCACACGGTCACTCAACACCATACACATCACAGACACATTCACACGGTCACTCAACGCCGAGTACAACCTTTATGAGCAGAGACGGCTGACCTCTGAACTTTGACCTCTAGGAGCAGAGACAGCTGACCCATGAGAACGTGCAGAGGAAACAGGCGCGGACGGGCGAGGAGAGAGAGGAGGAAGAGGAGGAGCAGATCAGTGAGAGTGAGAGTGAAGACGAAGACAACGAGATCATTTACAACCCCAAGAACCTCCCTCTGGGCTGGGACGGCAAGGTAAGAGTTAATAACCCCCCCCCCCCCCCCAAAAACAGAGCCAGGCTACCCACCCCTCTAGACCAGGGGCACGCTGTCTGGGCCAGGCTACCCGCCCCTCTAGACCAGGGGCACGCTGTCTGGGCCAGGCTACCCGACCCTCTAGACCAGAAAGCACGCTGTCTGGGCCAGGCTACCCGCCCCTCTAGACCAGAAAGCAGGCTGGCTGGGCCAGGCTACCCGCCCCTCTAGACCAGAAAGCACGCTGTCTGGGCCAGGCTACCCGCCCCTCTAGACCAGAAAACAGGCTGGCTGGGCCAGGCTACCCGCCCCTCTAGACCAGAAAGCACGCTGTCTGGGCCAGGCTACCCGCCCCTCTAGACCAGAAAGCACGCTGTCTGGGCCAGGCTACCCGCCCCTCTAGACCAGAAAACAGGCTGGCTGGGCCAGGCTACCCGCCCCTCTAGACCAGAAAGCACGCTGTCTGGGCCAGGCTACCCGCCCCTCTAGACCAGAAAACAGGCTGGCTGGGCCAGGCTACCCGCCCCTCTAGACCAGAAAGCAGGCTGTCTGGGCCAGGCTACCCTACCCGCCCCTCTAGACCAGAAAGCACGCTGTCTGGGCCAGGCTACCCGCCCCTCTAGACCAGGGGCACGCTGTCTGGGCCAGGCTACCCGCCCCTCTAGACCAGAAAGCAGGCTGTCTGGGCCAGGCTACCCGCCCCTCTAGACCAGGGGCACGCTGTCTGGGCCAGGCTACCCGCCCCTCTAGACCAGAAAGCAGGCTGTCTGGGCCAGGCTCATTAACTGTTAACTCTTTCCTGTCTGTTTCCAGCCCATTCCGTACTGGCTGTATAAACTACATGGTCTGAACATCAACTACAACTGTGAGATCTGTGGAAACTACACGTACCGAGGACCCAAGGCCTTCCAGAGACACTTTGCAGTACGTCTTTATTATGCCTGTTTATAATCATCATAATAATAATTCCTTACTGATGGTGTTACACTGATGGTGTGACTTTTGGAGGGTGTCACACTGAAATATGTTTCTCTATAGTTCTGTGTGACTGTTACACTGCCATATGTTTCTGTGGTGTTCTGTGTAATGATAATGATGTAATTCTCCGTGTCACCAGGAGTGGCGCCATGCCCACGGCATGCGCTGCCTGGGCATTCCCAACACCGCCCACTTCGCCAACGTCACGCAGATCGAGGACGCCGTTTCTCGTAAGTATTTTAATCACATAAAACATCTCTTATAAAACATCACTTATAAAACATCAGTACATCCGTCTTATAAAACATCACATGATGTTGGTACCATTATGAGAACAGGCAAACGTTGATCAAAATAACAATTCTTCTACATTCTCTAGTTGTGTAACTTCTTGTGAATTCAGAGAGATGTTTTTTGTGTTTGTAATAATTCTGTTGATTCTACTGTTTTGTTTCAGTTTGGGCTAAACTGAAGTCTCAGAAGGCATCAGAGAGATGGCAGCCTGACACCGAGGTAATATTAATAGATTATAGATTAAAATAGATTATAGATTATTAATCAGAGAGATGGCAGCCTGACACCGAGGTAATATTAATAGATTATAGATTAAAATAGATTATAGATTATTAATCAGAGAGATGGCAGCCTGACACCGAGGAAATTATCCCTTTATTAACCCATTCTGACCTGAGATCAGATTCGTACGAGGTTTCCACTGGACACACACTGGTCTGATGAACCCATTCTGACCTGAGATCAGATTCTAAAAATGTCAGTCGCTCTTCGATTTTTCAAAAATAGCAGACCTACAAGCTCGTAGCGCGCCACTCGGTGGCGCGCTATGAGCTTGTAGATCTGCTATTTTTCAATAGCTAAAGCATAACATGATGATAACACCAAAATGGGTGCCCGGTCAGAATGGGTTAATAGATTAATATAGATTATAAATCAATTAATCAGAGAGATGGCAGCCTGACACCGAGGTAATTATTCATTGAAATAATAGATAATAGATTATTAATCAGAGAGATTAAGCCACACACCAAGGAAATTATCATCACCTTTCCAATATTGTTAATTAGTCTTCGAATGTCTGTGATCTTACATACATTTGATGTATTCCAAATACACAGCCTGCATAGATCGGTCTTCTCCGTTAGCAGACTGACCACGTCCTGCATGTGAACTCATAGAGCGGTCCTCTGTTAGCAGACTGACCACGTACTCATGGAAAGTGGAGATATTTTGACGTTTTGAAGTTTTCTGCCAGAACTTTAAAATGAATACAAAACTATATAGAGTGAAACTTTATTGACAGCCGTAGCCAGTAGATGACAAACAACAATTAAAAACATACAACACAGTTACAAATAAATACATTGGTTCATAAAACTCTAAAACTCTCGTAAAATCTATAGGAGGCACTCATACCAATGTTTCTATCAAAGAGCGGTATCTAACAGTGCTAAACCTAGGATTAGTCAACACCTTAATCACGTTATTATGTGACCCATCAAGTCTGCTTTTAAAGCTGAACATGAGGTTTCTCAAGAGAGCCTGGAAGGTGGTTAGACCAGCACTGCCACCCCTAGGTTTCTTCAGGAGAACCCTGAGAGCATCATTAAAAGCCACCTTTAGCTTGCGCAGACTCTGTTTTTTTATAGTTCACCCATAAGGGGGCTGTAATATACAGCGGGGTGCAGTACGCTCTGAATAGGTTCACCTTGACCTCAACTGAACAGTAGTGAAATGTCCTGGCTAACATATTGACCTCAACTGAACAGTAGTGAAATGTCCTGGCTAACATATTGACCTCAACTGAACAGTAGTGAAATGTCCTGGCTAACATATTGGCCTGGGCAATAGAGCATACTGTCTATACTGTACATGTCAGCATCATCTTCCATCTTATCTGTAATGATGTGCCCCAAATATTTACAACTGCTGCATACAGAGAGGGTTTGATCCGACAGGTAGAACACTGGAAAATGCTGTTTCTGGTCCTCCTTGGTCCTGCAAATGACTACCACACTCTTTAATGCTGTTTCTGGTCCTCCTTGGTCCTGCAAATGACTACCACACTCTTTAATGCTGTTTCTGGTCCTCCTTGGTCCTGCAAATGACTACCACACTCTTTAATGCTGTTTCTGGTCCTCCATGGTCCTGCAAATGACTACCACACTCTTTAATGCTGTTTCTGGTCCTCCTTGGTCCTGCAAATGACTACCACACTCTTTAATGCTGTTTCTGGTCCTCCTTGGTCCTGCAAATGACTACCACACTCTTTTTGGGGTCATACGCGACCCCATACTCAAATATAGTCCCCAAAACGTCTCCAAGCCGAAGGAATTAATTATTGGGCGAGTACATAGTACATAGTACATAGTACATAGTACATACGTGCTACAAGTTTAAATGGTCAGTCTGCTAAGCGTGCTTGGATCACATTCTAGGGATATTAACTTAACCCATTCTGACCTGAGATCAGATTCTAAAAATGTCTTCTACATCCTGACAGTTTTCTGAAAAAGCTATGTTTCTTTGTCAGTCGTTCTTCGATTTTTCAAAAATAGCAGACCTACAAGCTCGTAGCGCGCCACTCGGTGGCGCACTACGAGCTTGTAGATCTGCTATTTTTCAATAGCTAAAGCATAACATGATGCTAACACCAAAAGGGGTTCCCGCACAAAATGGCTTGAACTGCATCTGATGTATTCACCTTAATTTTATTTAATTTAAAATGTATTTGTGTGCTTGTGCTCTGGACAAGTGAATGGAAATGTACTTCTGAAGGACAAGTGAATGGAAATGTACTTCTGAAGGACAAGTGAATGGAAATGTACTTGTTTGAAGGACAAGTGCCTCAAAAAGTGAACACGCCCTGTTACCCATAATACTAATGTATGTAATGTGCTGTGTCTCCACTAGGAGGAGTATGAAGACTCCATTGGAAACGTTGTGAACAAGAAGACCTATGAAGATCTGAAGAGACAAGGCCTTTTGTAGATCTGTGATTTATGATGATCTGAACAGACAAGGCCTTGTGTAGATCTGTGATTTATGATGATCTGAACAGACAAGGCCTTGTGTAGATCTGTGATTTATGATGATCTGAACAGACAAGGCCTTGTGTAGATCTGTGATTTATGATGATCTGAACTGACAAGGCCTTGTGTAGATCTGTGATTTATGATGATCTGAACAGACAAGGCCTTGTGTAGATCTGTGATTTATGATGATCTGAACTGACAAGGCCTTGTGTAGATCACTGGGTCTCAACCTGTTGATCTGGGTCAACTAATTGGCTAAAACCTAAAGGTCGACTTCAACCAATCTTCATATAATTGATCCTCACTAATGCTCATGATAATACAGTACCATTTCATTAATTAGTGAAGACCAATTATCTGAAGATAAGATATAATGTAATATTATAATGAGCGTAGTGAGGACCAATAAGGCCTTTCTCTCCCATTGTCTTTTTTTCTCTGCGTTTTGCCGATTCGAAATATCCTAAATTTGGACTGGTGGCATCGATGATTAAAACAACAGATCTCTAATGATGAGTTCTGGTGAGTCTGGTGACAGTGATGATTACAGAAGATACAGAAGATGTTCCACTGATGTAAATATTAGACAAGCTGTTTGTTCTGTAAAGATGTCACTTAAAACATTTATTCATTCATTCATGTTTAGTTTTTATTTCCCTCTGTTGTTGTTGTACTTTTTATTTGTCAGTGAATGATGGCATCTCAACCTGCTTGTTTTTGATATATTTGGTAAAATGTGTCTTTCATTGATTTATGATTATAATAAAACCAGGAATACTTTTTGTCAAGCTTTCATTTTGCCATTTAGTCCTGCTGTTATTAGGGTTGGATTTCATTTTAATAGTCCTATTGTTATCAGGGTTGGATTTCATTTAGTCATTTAGTCCTGCTGTTATCAGGGTTGGATTTCATTTAGTCCTGCTGTTATCAGGGCTGGATTTAATTTAGTCCTGCTGTTATCAGGGTTGGATTTCATTTAGTCCTGCTGTTATCAGGGCTGGATTTCATTTAGTCATTTAGTCCTGCTGTTATCAGGGTTGGATTTCATTTAGTCCTGCTGTTATCAGGGCTGGATTTCATTTAGTCATTTAGTCCTGCTGTTATCAGGGCTGGATTTCATTTAGTCATTTAGTCCTGTTATCAGGGTTGGATTTCATTTAGTCATTTAGTCCTGTTATCAGGGTTGGATTTCATTTAGTCATTTAGTCCTGCTGTTATCAGGGTTGGATTTCATTTAGTCCTGCTGTTATCAGGGCTGGATTTCATTTAGTCCTGCTGTTATCAGGGTTGGATTTAATTTAGTCATTTAGTCCTGCTGTTATCAGGGTTGGATTTCATTTAGTCATTTAGTCCTGCTGTTATCAGGGTTGGATTTCATTTAGTCCTGTTATCAGGGCTGGATTTCATTTAGTCATTTAGTCCTGCTGTTATCAGGGTTGGATTTCATTTAGTCCTGCTGTTATCAGGGCTGGATTTCATTTAGTCATTTAGTCCTGCTGTTATCAGGGTTGGATTTCATTTAGTCATTTAGTCCTGTTATCAGGGCTGGATTTCATTTAGTCGGGGTCAGGGTTGTTTTTTTTGATTGATTGAAATATTTATTTACAGTTTGTAGAATTACAGTACATTTCAAGCACAAACTCAATACAGAGACTTTGGTGGAGAGGTTTCTCTAGCGTAGCTTCTAGAGAACCTGCTGAGCTGCTCTGTGATGCCAAAAGCATTGAAAAGTGGGTAATAGTGCCATTCTGGTGGTTGAATTATACTGACAGAGCTACAGTTATACTTCTTACGTCCAACAGTGTTTTTCAACAATGCAGCGTACAGATCTATTGGTATTCATATGGGAAATGTAGTACTGAAATGTAGTTCTTCCATCCACCCACATATGGTGTTTGGGAAATGTAGTGTTTGAATGTAGTTCTATGGTCCATCCACATGTTCATATGGGAAATGTAGTCCTGAAATGTAGTTCTTCCATCCACCCACAGGGTGTATGGGAAATGTGTTTGAATGTAGTTCTATGGTCCATCCACATGTTTTACAGATCTAATTGGTCAATCCACATGTTTTACAGATCTAATTGGTCCATCCACATGTTTTACAGTATTACTGTAGTAATGTACCCAGTATTACTGTAGTAATGTACCCAGTATTACTAATATGCCTGGGCTCAATCAATCAATCAATGAACTGGACATTGTTGACAGAGCTGTAATGACAGACGGTGGACAGTAGGGGGCAGCATTTCACCACAGATTAAAGAGAAACTGACTTGACTTTATAAGAAACGCGCAGCGTGCGTACGTGCGCGCGCTATGCAGCGGGCTCGCCCACGCACGGCCGGTCGGTTACCCGCGGCCGTGTCCTGTGCATGCGCACCAGGAGGAGGCAGGCTGTCTGTCACCTCATTGTGTGTGTGTGTGTGTGTGTGTGCGTGTGCGTGTGCGTGCGTGAGTCACAAGACTCACACAGTGCACGTGTGTGTGGCTGCGTGCGTGGTGCCGTGCGGGGCTAATGGTCGCCATGCTGGGAGGGTGAGACAGACGGACAGACAGACAGGTGAGAAATAAAACAATAACATCTGCTGCTATTGTCCTGATGTTAGCCTAGCCTGATGCTAACAACACTAGTCTGTGTGTGTGTGTGTGTGTGTGTGTGTGTGTGTGTGTGTGTGTGTGTGTGGAATGGACTGGTATGGCACGTGTACGCACGCACACACACGTGCAGTGTGCGTGCAGACAGGGAGCACAATATAGTGTCTCCATATGGACACACACACACACACACACACACACACGTCGTACACATGGTTTGTTAATTGGTCATTAATGAGTGTACAGTGTGTTCTTTGTTAGCTCATTGGCTAACATGCTAACCAATAACACAACACTGCCTGTGACGTCACGTTTAAAAAGGCCTGTCAGTCGTTTGTGTGTGTGCTGTTATAATGTCGTCCACGCACGCGCTGTCTAGTTACAATGTTTCAGCTTTTAGTGTTTGTTGACGCTCAAGCTGACCACGTGACCACTCTGCCATGGAACTGACCATGTGACCACTCTGCCATGGAACTGACCATGTGACCACTCTGCCATGGAACTGACCATGTGACCACTCTGCCATGGAACTGACCATATGACTGCTGACAGACTGTTTACAAACTCTTTGTTTACAAACTCTTTGTTTACAAAGTGATGACAGGCACTGTTCCCTCCTATGCCCAGCTGTGTGTGTGTGTGTGTGTGTGTGCGTGCGTGCGTGTGTGTACCATAGATATTTAAAAAAATCACACCCATGTGAAGTGAGGGGCGCTAATATAGTAACTCATGTTGATTAGCAGATTATGTGATGTAAAACAAAAACAAACATTAAACTCAATAAAGAGAAGTTATGGCAAAAAGCTGTATATAGGAGGGGCTCCAAAATCCACCGTGTTCAAGTTATGAGCAATATTATTATTATAATAATATATATATTATTAATAATAATAATCTTCTGTAAAGTCATTCCGTGCCGTGATATTTTGAGTGGTGCAACCACAGCAATGTCCGTGTTCACCTATGTGTTCATGTGTCCGTGTGCACCTATGTGTTCATGTGTCCGTGTGCACCTATGTGTTCATGTGTCCGTGTGCACCTATGTGTTCATGTGTCCGTGTGCACCTATGTGTTCATGTGTCCGTGCACCTGTCCGTGTGATGTTAATGAGCACGAGTATGACTATTAGTACCAGTAGGGGCGCTGTTGTGCCAGAAACAGAGAGAGAGATAGTGCTGCACTGTTGCCTGCTAATGAGAGAGAGGGGGGGGGGGGGGGGGAGTTGCAACACTCAGTTCACACGGGTGTGATTTTTCGAAGTGTTGGAGTTTGGAAGCACTCGTTTTTATTACCGGGTCGTTCTGCTAGGTACGCAGGGTTCTTATTGGCCAGGCTAGGTACGCAGAGTTCTTATTGGCCAGGCTAGGTACGCAGGGTTCTTATTGGCCAGGCTAGGTACGCAGAGTTCTTATTGGCCAGGCTAGGTACGCAGGGTTCTTATTGGCCAGGCTAGGTACGCAGGGTTCTTATTGGCCAGGCTAGGTACGCAGGGTTCTTATTGGCCAGGCTAGGTACGCAGGGTTCTTATTGGCCAGGCTAGGTACGCAGGGTTCTTATTGGCCAGGCTAGGTACGCAGGGTTCTTATTGGCCAGGCTAGGTACGCAGGGTTCTTATTGGCCAGGCTAGGTACGCAGGGTTCTTATTGGCCAGGCTAGGCTGTGTGTCAATTATCTAATGTGATCCTGGGCTCTACACACCCTCCGCCAACCTGGGGAGAGCAACGGACTTGAACTCATGCTTCCTTCATGCATGAGTGTGATTTTAGATTTTTGAAACTGCTAAAAGTGTAGTGTGTAGTGTGTAGTACCATAGTGCTAATGTGTTTGTTCCCCACAGAGAGGAAGAGGATGAGCCAGACATATTGTGTAGTGTGTAGTACCATAGTGCTAATGTGTTTGTTCCCCACAGAGAGGAAGAGGATGAGCCAGACATATTGTGTAGTGTGTAGTGTGTAGTGTGTAGTACCATAGTGCTAATGTGTTTGTTCCCCACAGAGAGGAAGAGGATGAGCCAGACATATTGTGTAGTGTGTAGTGTGTAGTACCATAGTGCTAATGTGTTTGTTCCCCACAGAGAGGAAGAGGATGAGCCAGACATATTGTGTAGTGTGTAGTACCATAGTGCTAATGTGTTTGTTCCCCACAGAGAGGAAGAGGATGAGCCAGACATATTGTGTAGTGTGTAGTACCATAGTGCTAATGTGTTTGTTCCCCACAGAGAGGAAGAGGATGAGCCAGACATATTGTGTAGTGTGTAGTACCATAGTGCTAATGTGTTTGTTCCCCACAGAGAGGAAGAGGATGAGCCAGACATATTGTGTAGTGTGTAGTGCTAATGCTAATGTGTTTGTTCCCCACAGAGAGGAAGAGGATGAGCCAGACATATTGTGTAGTGTGTAGTGTGTAGTGCTAATGCTAATGTGTTTGTTCCCCACAGAGAGGAAGAGGATGAGCCAGACATATTGTGTAGTGTGTAGTACCATAGTGCTAATGTGTTTGTTCCCCACAGAGAGGAAGAGGATGAGCCAGACATATTGTGTAGTGTGTAGTGTGTAGTACCATAGTGCTAATGTGTTTGTTCCCCACAGAGAGGAAGAGGATGAGCCAGACATATTGTGTAGTGTGTAGTACCATAGTGCTAATGTGTTTGTTCCCCACAGAGAGGAAGAGGATGAGCCAGACATATTGTGTAGTGTGTAGTGTGTAGTGCTAATGCTAATGTGTTTGTTCCCCACAGAGAGGAAGAGGATGAGCCAGACATATTGTGTAGTGTGTAGTACCATAGTGCTAATGTGTTTGTTCCCCACAGAGAGGAAGAGGATGAGCCAGACATATTGTGTAGTGTGTAGTGTGTAGTGCTAATGCTAATGTGTTTGTTCCCCACAGAGAGGAAGAGGATGAGCCAGACATATTGTGTAGTGTGTAGTGTGTAGTGCTAATGCTAATGTGTTTGTTCCCCACAGAGAGGAAGAGGATGAGCCAGACATATTGTGTAGTGTGTAGTGTGTAGTGCTAATGCTAATGTGTTTGTTCCCCACAGAGAGGAAGAGGATGAGCCAGACATATTGTGTAGTGTGTAGTGTGTAGTGCTAATGCTAATGTGTTTGTTCCCCACAGAGAGGAAGAGGATGAGCCAGACATAGTGTGTAGTGTGTAGTGTGTAGTGTGTAGTGTGTAGTGCTAATGCTAATGTGTTTGTTCCCCACAGAGAGGAAGAGGATGAGCCAGCGGCTAAGCAGCCAGCCCAAGTATGAACTGCTCCAGGAGGTAATAATATAATATTATATAATAATAATAACTAGAAATGCCGACTTGCGTCTTGCACACAACTAGGCCATTCATGGCCTACTTGTGTGCAAGCAGAGCGCCCAAGTACTGCTACTAACTAATGTCTATTACAACAACTAGTACTGCTACTAACTAATGTCTATTACAACAACAAGTACTGCTACTAACTAATGTCTATTACAACAACAAGTACTGCTACTAACTAATGTCTATTACAACTGCTGTTCTAAACCCTTTAGACCCGTTATTGACCTTATAATAATAATAATAATAGTTATTGACCGTTATATACCTACCTCGAAATGTACCTTAGTAACGTCACCGTCAACAGCCAATACGGAACCACCAGACACCATGACTCCTATATCCTATATTAACCCATTCTGACCTGAGATCAGATTCTAAAAATGTTCTTCTACATCCCGACAGTTTTCTGAAAAAGCTGTGTTTCTATGTCAGTCGTTCTTCGATTTTTCATAAAATAGCAGACCTACAAGCTCATAGCGCGCCACTCGGTGGCGCGCTACGAGCTTGTAGATCTGCTATTTTTCAATAGCTAAAGCATAACGTAATAATGCCACCACCAAAAGGGGTTCCCGCCCCAAAATGGGTTAAGGCGTCTTACTGGTAATAATGTGATGTATGACAATAAGAGCGCCCCCCTCACTTCACATGGGTGTGATTGTTTTATGTTAACGTTGACCAGGTGGGGCGGGGAAGCTACGGCGTGGTCTACGAGGCTCTGGGTGTGATTGTTTTATGTTAACGTTGACCAGGTGGGGCGGGGCAGCTAAGGCGTGGTCTACGAGGCTCTGGGTGTGATTGTTTTATGTTAACGTTGACCAGGTGGGGCGGGGCAGCTACGGCGTGGTCTACGAGGCTCTGGTGAAGCGGACCGGCGCCCGCGTGGCCGTCAAGAAGATCCGCTGCCACTCCCCCGAGAACGTGGAGCTGGCGCTGAGAGAGTTCTGGGCTCTGAGCAGCATCCAGAGGGTTAACAACCACCCCAACGTCATCCGCCTGGAGGAGTGTGTTCTGCAGAGAGACGGGCTGGCCCAGAGGTGGTCTAACACCTCCACCCTTTACCTGGAGGTAAGACCCCTAGTATACCCCCTAGACCTATCCCCTAAACCTACCCCCTATCCCCTTAACCTACCCCCTATCCCCTTAACCTACCCCCTAAACCTACCCCTAAACCCCTAACCCTGGAGGAGTGTGTTCTGCAGAGAGACGGGCTGGCCCAGAGGTGGTCTAACACCTCCACCCTTTACCTGGAGGTAAGACCCCTAGTATACCCCCTAAACCTACCCCCTATCCCCTTAACCTACCCCCTATCCCCTTAACCTACCCCCTAAACCTACCCCTAAACCCCTAACCCTGGAGGAGTGTGTTCTACAGAGCGACGGTAAAAAAAAAAAGGAAAGGTACTATGTTTACCCTGCAGGGTAACTGGACTAAGCATCAGATACTTGTTTACAGCCAGGCCCTGCTTATTTCATAGAACATTTCATGGTAGAGGTTCAATGCCTTGTCCAAGGGCACTTCAGCGGTGGTACATTTTAACGTGTCGGACCGCTGATGGCGACCTTCCGGTATCAAGACCGCTCCGCAATCCGTTCGGCCACCGCTGCCCCTGGTCTGGCCCAGAAGTGGTCTAACACCCCCCCCCCCCCCCCCCTTACCCTACCCCCTAGTCAATAACCATGACCTCTAACCCTAGGAAGAGACCCTTCAGTCCTGACTTCTTCAGTCCTGGAGAGGTAAGACCCCTAACCCATTATCTGGGGAGATTCTAACCCAGCTAAATGGAGGAGTGACATTATCACATATCCTGACATAGTGAATTGTCCAGGTTAGTGTTAAAACAGGTTAAGTTGGACGACAAGACGAAATATTGCCGTCTTTGTAATGGATGCCAAGGACGTAACGAGGCCAATGTTTTAAAATGTTTTTTTTTAATTCTTAATTCTTAAAAAAAAAAAATCATCCATATTTTGAAAATTCCTCTAATCTGGTGTACAGGTGATGACATGCACATTACATGCATAATAGAATTACAAATTATTTCTTACTTTATAATGGGCACTCAGAGCCTAAACTTGTGCCCCGCCCACTGGCGCTTATTAATAACTAGTCTTGCAAGATGCTGTTTGTATACATTTTCCACAAATACATAAATCGAAACAACAGATATATCTGGGTATTGAAAACCTCAAGGGATGCGACCGTGACGTGTACATACCGTGAGACCACTTTGACTTGAGATTTACAACGCTAGCACTTCACAAACTGATGGAGTATATTAAACATTAAAACACTGTTACAGTGTATTATAGTACAGTGTGTGGGGTGTATATTATGTGACATCATTGAAAAGGACAAATCAAACATCAAATATTATGGGGACACTTTATTAGAACACAAACTAAATCGCTACAGCCTCAGGAATGGACCAATGAAATGAGGGTATATTAACTATTAACCCTTTCCTCCCCGTCCCTCTCCACCATTAATTAACCCTTTCCTCCCCTGTGCCCCGCAGCTGGTAGAGACGTCTCTTAAAGGGGAGGTCTCCTTCGACCCGTGCAGTTCCTACTACCTGTGGTTCGTCATGGACTTCTGCGACGGCGGAGACATGAACGCGTACCTGCTGAGCCGGAAGCCCAGCCGCAGGACCAACACCAGCTTCATGCTGCAGCTGGGCAGCGCGCTGGCCTTCCTGCACCGGAACCACATCATCCACAGGGACCTGAAGCCCGACAACATCCTCATCTCCCAGGACGGGACGTCGCCGAGCGGCCGCCCCGAGGAGCCCACGCTGAAGGTGGCCGACTTCGGCCTGAGCAAGGTGGGTCCGTTGTTTAACCCATTCAGGCCTGACAATCATCCTTTAAAGCATGACAGTTTTCTGAAATACCCAGTGGTTTTTATATCAGTGTTAAATACCAGTTAATACCAGTTAATACCAGTTAATACCAGTTAATACCAGCGGTTTTTATATCAGTGGTGCTCAATACCCAGGGACCCAGGGAGAGAAGCAAAGATTTGAGTTAGAGACGTTGGCTCCGAAATAATTCAAAGATTTGCACTACATTTTCACGATTTTTCTAAAATAGCAGATCTACAAGCTCGTAGCGCGCCACCGAGTGGCGCGCTACGAGCTTGTAGATCTGCTATTTTTCAATAGCTAAAGTATAACATAATGTTTAAAACACCAAAAGGGGTTAACAACATGTAATTATCAATACTAGAGTCCGGCATTCTGTATACACAACTGATCAATATATTTCTCTTATTTTCCATGAAGATCTCAATTGTTATGCATTCCAGAAGGTTACTAACCACCTGCGACATAGCTTCTACGATCTTAAAATTTAAGTTTGAGTCCACATATATTGCCACCCCTCCTCCATTCTTACCCCGTCTATTAATATAAGTAAGTTCATAGCCATCCATCTCAAAGTCTATTCCCCTTTCTTCATTGAACCAAGTTTCAGATACTGCTATGATATTGAAGGGTTGTGAGAATGATTGTAAAAAATCCTTAATGCATTTGAAGTTTGCATATAGGCTTCTACTGTTTATGTGAATAATTGATAGCTTTCCATCGGGTTTGATGCTGTGATTATATTGTTCCATAGTGTAATATTTGCACGTGTGATCAATGTTGTTAAAGAAGTTAATGTCCGGGTCAATATTTAGCTCCATGTCAATTATGCTGTGATCACTGTAATCCACTGCGTTAAGTTCAATGTGATCATAGTCCATTATCCTAGTTAGGTGACTGCTGTCACCTGCATGTCTATTGTTGTGTATCATGGAGTCTGTCATGAGTGAAAGTCCTAGTACTCCGAGTTAGATATTTAATAAGAGTTGATGCAGATTGAGGAGTAAAAAAATGTAGAAGGGAAAAAGATAAATCCTTCGACCAGCAGGGGGGGTTCTCAGTGTTAGTATGTACAAAAGAAAAATATGATGAGCAGAAAAAAATAGAAAAATAATGTTCCATAAAGTTTAGGGATTGTTTAACACCACAAGAAGGCCGATTGCCGTTCATTTGTAGGACTCGAGTTCGTTGATGTCTCTTACCGTGAGAACCTTGGCTGTTTCTGGTGAGTCCCCGTTTAGCTTTATCAGTACTCTGCAGTTCCTGGTCCACGTTGTGTTGATTTTCTTTTCTTTCTTTAGCCAACGGGCAGCCCTGGCCATTTCAGCGTTCTTTTTGGTAAGGTGTTCATTCATGAAGACGTTGGATTCTAGCAGTTTCTTCCACTGTTTCATTAGTTCCGTTTTCTTTTTCCGATTCCAAAATCGAATGATGATGTTGGGATCAGTGGGTTTCCCATCCCGATCCTTTCTCGGGAGAGTGTGGCAAGCCACAAGGTCACCCGGATCGATCATGATTTCGTGCGACTCGAAAAAGTGGATTACTTGTGTTTCAAGCGATTGCTGGTGTTCAACCGTCGCTTCTTCGCCATCGCTTCTGGCTACAGCCGCGGCTGCGGCGTAGTTTCTTGGCTTCACTTTCAGACCACTTATGATCACGTCCTCCATTCTTGTGTATTGTTCCACATCATGTATTCTGTTCTCCAAGGCATTTCTTTTTTTGTCCTTCTCTCTGATGGTGTTTTTCAATGATTTAACCTCATCCACCAGTTCCCGTAGCGTAGCATGTTGCTTGACCAGGGTGCTCAGCTCAGCCGTCACGTAGTTGAGTGAGTTTTTGATATCCTCAATGTCGTCCTCCATTGACTTTTGACCGGCACTCTTCTTCGGTGGCATTGTATATTCTTTATAGTACTAGTAGGCTTTCACAAGATTTAGTAACTTACAAGTTCGTTTGGGTTTCTGTCAGCCAGACAGCAAACCGCTACCGCTCACTGACAGCTGTCAAACCGGCGTCTGACGTCACCGGTCACACTCAGCCTCAGTCGAGGCGGGTCAGTTATAGAGGTGGGTCAGTTATTTAACAACATGTCCCCCAAGGTGGGTCAGTTATTTAACAACATGTCCCTCAAGGTGGGTCAGTTATTTAACAACATGTCCCTCAAGGTGGGTCAGTTATTTAACAACATGTCCCTCAAGGTGGGTCAGTTATTTAACATGTCCCTCAAGGTGGGTCAGTTATTTAACAACATGTCCCTCAAGGTGGGTCAGTTATTTAACAACATGTCCCTCAAGGTGGGTCAGTTATTTAACAACATGTCCCTCAAGGTGGGTCAGTTATTTAACATGTCCCTCAAGGTGGGTCAGTTATTTAACATGTCCCTCAAGGTGGGTCAGTTATTTAACATGTCCCTCAAGGTGGGTCAGTTATTTAACATGTCCCTCAAGGTGGGTCAGTTATTTAACAGCATGTCCCTCAAGGTGGGTCAGTTATTTAACAGCATGTCCCCCAAGGTGGGTCAGTTATTTAACATGTCCCTCAAGGTGGGTCAGTTATTTAACAGCATGTCCCTCAAGGTGGGTCAGTTATTTAACATGTCCCTCAAGGTGGGTCAGTTATTTAACAGCATGTCCCTCAAGGTGGGTCAGTTATTTAACATGTCCCTCAAGGTGGGTCAGTTATTTAACATGTCCCTCAAGGTGGGTCAGTTATTTAACAACATGTCAGTTATTTAACAACATGTCCCTCAAGGTGGGTCAGTTATTTAACATGTCCCTCAAGGTGGGTCAGTTATTTAACATGTCCCTCAAGGTGGGTCAGTTATTTAACAACATGTCAGTTATTTAACAACATGTCCCTCAAGGTGGGTCACTGTCATTATTTACAGTAATAACTGTGTCCTATCTTTAGGTGTGTTGTGCGTTGGGCCCTAACCCAGAGGAACCGGTCAGTGTGGATAAGGTGTTAGGTGTTAGTGAGCACTTACTATGAGACCTAGCAGATCATGTCTGTGTGTCTGTCTGTGTGTCTGTCCCGCTTTTGTGCCCATATATGGAGCTGATTACGTCACCATGACTCAGCCATAACCATATAAGGAGTCCCCAAAGCAGCTATACGTCCAAAACCCAAATATGTACGAGCTGCGTTCGCTTCCCACGTTTGCGCGTCTTACTGGTAACTGTGTCCTATCTTTAGGTGTGTTGTACGTTGGGGCAGAGCCCAGAGGAACCGGTCAGTGTGGATAAGGTGTTACAGTAATAACTGTGTCCTATCTTTAGGTGTGTTGTGCGTCGGGGGTGAACCCAGAGGAACCGGTCAGTGTGGATAAGGTGTTCGTGTCGACGGCCTGCGGGACAGACTTCTACATGGCTCCAGAGGTCTGGGAGGGACACTACACCGCCAAGGCAGACATCTTTGCTCTGGGAGTCATCATCTGGGCCATGGTGGAGAGAATCACCTTCTGGGTAACCAAATTACAATTTACAATTTAGGCATTTAGCAGACGCTCTTAATCCAGAGCGACTTACATTAAGCAAGAACAAAAAAGCATGGGAATACATCACATAAAAACATTTATCATGAAACATGCGTAAGCTAAGAAAGTAACAGTGGAATATCTATAATGAAATAAGCTATACATCTATACTACTATGCTATACATTATGTAATATGACGTGCTATGACTACATACAATGCACTTATGCTGTTTACATAACATGCTATAAGTCTGTATCAAATGCTATCTGAAGCCCATCACACACCGTCTGCGACCGTCTGCGGCGCGGCGCGTTGCCGCGCGGCGCCGCCTGGAAAATAGAACTGTGTTCTATCGGCGCCACGCCAGGCGGCGCGGTGCGGCGCGGCGGACGGAGCCGGTGTGCGTTAGGTTCATTGAAAATAATGGAGGCGGCTGTGTGCGCCGCGCGGCGCACACAGCCGGTGTGTGTCGGGCTTAAGTCTACAGAATTGCTATCTTAAGGTGGGGTAAGTGCTATGGGCCATGATGGAGTCTGAAAAGGTGGGTTTTCAGACTACTAATTTACTAAATTAACCCTAACACTAACCTAATGGACCCTAACATTAACCTAATGGACGCGCTGCGACGCGTTGTGAGCTTGTAGATTAACACATATCATTATGCTGTGTTATATAATACAACAGAAATATGCTATGAGTATATAAATGTGACTGGTCAAAACTGAGAGATGTTTTATCTAAAGTGTTGGACTCATTCAAAAGCCTATATTTTGAAAACTGAAAACGATAGAAATTGTATGGTATTGTATTATATAACACAGCATAATGATATGTGTCTTGTAATATGAATGATCAAAAACGAGAGACTGAAAAGTGCTAGACTGAAAAGTGCTAGACTCATTCAAATGGCTACATTTTGAAAACTAAACATGATAGAAATTGTATCTCTGTTCCTGGTGAAAGTAGAGTGTTACAGCTTTCATTTGATATATGATATGTCTCTGTCACTATAATAGAGAATATGTTATGGGCATAATAGAAGTGTGCTGCAAACAAATGAGAACTACCAAAGCCCATTTTCCCAGAGGCCTGTTTAGGGTGAAACCGAGCTGCTGTATTTTAGATTTTTGAAAAATCGTAAAAATGCGGCACAAATCTTTGAATATATATATTCTAGCTTGTATCCCCAACCCCCCCCTCCCCCCTCCCACCGCTAAATAAAACCCATATTCACACCACAAGTGCCCTTTTCAAATTTCGGCCCCTGCCCCTCCAAATCCCTCCCTGTGTACGTCCCTGAGATTGAGCTAGAATGGCACAGTGTTTTCAGTACATGCAGTGCACAGTAGGGGGAGCTCACACTGTACTTTCTCTGTGTGTGTGCGTGTGCGTGTGAATGTGTGTGGGTGTGGGTGTGTGCGTGTGCGTGTGCGTGTGCGTGTGGGTGTGGGCGTGTGCGTGTGCGTGTGCGTGCGCGTGCGCGCGTGTGTGTGTGTGTGTGTGTGTGTGTGTGTGTGTGTAGGATGTAGAGACCAATAAGGAGCTGCTGGGATCATACGTCCAGCAGGGGGCAGACATCGTCCCTCTGGGTGAAGCTCTGCTGGAAAACCCAAGGATGGAGTTACTGATTCCTGCCAGGTAGTAATACTACAATACTATTACTAATACTCTATTACTAATACTACTAATACTACTACAATACTATTACTAATACTACTAATGCTACTACAATACTATTACTAATACTCTATTACTAATACTACTAATACTACTACAACACTAATACTACTACAACAATATTACTAATACTACTAATACTACTACAATACTATTACTAATACTACTAATGCTACTACAATACTATTATAATAGTAATAATACTACTACTAATAACCCACGGATGGAACTGTTGATTCCTGCCAGGTAATGCTACAATAATACAAAGCAAAGGTACTATGTTTACCCTGCAGGGTAACTGGACTAAAGGTACTATGTTTACCCTGCAGGGTAACTGGACTAAAGGTACTATGTTTACCCTGCAGGGTAACTGGACTAAAGGTACTATGTTTACCCAGGTAGTGGGTAAAGTGGACTGAAACAATGATACATTTATTACATTAAATACACAGGGCAGAGAGTGGACTGAAACAATGATACATTTGTTACATTAAATACACAGGGCAGAGAGTGGACTGAAACAATGATACATTTCCAGGGAGGAAGCACGTATGCAAGCCTCCTGGGCGCTTTACATTGCTCTCTCTCATACACACATGAGAGCAGAGAATACATTGAAGGCGTGGTCAGTAGTGGTCAAACATGGCCTCATGTAAGAATAGGTCTTCTGACAGACAACCAACAGGTGGATAGTATTCTCATCCTAAAACGTCTACTACAAGCCAGGCCCTGCTCATAGAACATTTCATGGTAGAGGTTCAATGCCTTGCTCAAAGGGCACTTCAACGGTGGTAATTTTAACGTGCCGGCCCGGGGATACGAACTAGCGACCTTCCCATATCAAGACCGCTCCGCAAACCGTTCGGCCACCGCTGCCCCTACAAGCAGCAAAGAATTGCATTTTCCTCTTCCTGGCTTTCCATTCTGAAATAATGTCTTGATAATTCTGTGTAGATCAGTTTTAACTGTTGGAGGACCGTAACTGTAACTGTGACGGGGACCCCCAGATCATTGTAACTGACGGGGACCCCCAGATCATTGTAACTGTGACGGGGACCCCCAGATCATTGTAACTGTGACGGGACCCCCAGATCATTGTAACTGTGACGAGACCCCCAGGTCATTGTAACTGTGACGGGACCCCCAGATCATTGTAACTGTGACGGGACCCCCAGATCATTGTAACTGTGACGGGACCCCCAGGTCATTGTAACTGTGACGGGACCCCCAGATCATTGTAACTGTGACGGGGACCCCCAGATCATTGTAACTGTGACGGGGACCCCCAGATCATTGTAACTGACGGGGACCCCCAGATCATTGTAACTGTGACGGGGACCCCCAGATCATTGTAACTGTGACGGGACCCCCAGATCATTGTAACTGTGACGGGACCCCCAGATCATTACTTGCGCAAGCAGAGCGCGCAAGTAATCGTTTCGCTTGGTCTCTTCGAAGTGAAGCCAAGTTTTCTTCAACGGTGAATCTGTGCCTGGTTTGCTGGGACTAGTTACAACATTACGTCATCCTTGAGAGAGTACATGGTGTGTATATGACGTAATGTTACAAGTTACAAGTTACAACATTACGTCATATACACACCATGTACTCTCTCAAGGATGACGTAATGTTGTAACTAGTCCCAGCAAACCAGGCACAGATTTACCGTTGAAGAAAACTTGTCTTCACTTTTTGGAACCAAGTAACCACAGTATACTGCTAATCAAATTACAACTACATACTCTGTATGTAGTTGTAACTAGAACAACTACATACAGTCTGTGCCTGGTTTGCTGGGACTAGTTACAAGTTACAAGTTACAAGATTACGTCATATACACACCATGTACTCTCTCAAGGATGACGTAATGTTGTAACTAGTCCCAGCAAACCAGGCACAGATTTACCGTTGAAGAAAACTTGTCTTCACTTTTTGGAACCAAGTAACCACAGTATACGGCTAATCAAATTACAACTACATACTCTGTATGTAGTTGTAATGTGATTTTTAATTTGTAAATCTGTGCCTGGTCTGCTGGGAACAGACTACACAGATGACCATATCTCTTACGTCATCACTGAGAGCTAGTCATACATATACACACACCATGTACACACTCTGGTCCCAGTTCTCAACGATGACGTAATGTTGTAACTGGTCCCAGCAAACCAGGCACAGACTTACGGTTGAAAAAAACTTGGCTTCACTTTTTGGAACCAAGTAACCACGGTATACT
>NC_137878.1:42894767-42942267 GCF_963924005.1 Protomyctophum bolini | reverse complement strand
GGTGTTTAAACTGAAGTGGTTAAACTGAAGTGGTATTGATAATAGAGGCTGGTTAAACTGAAGTGGTATTGATAATAGAGGCTGGTTAAACTGAAGTGGTATTGATAATAGAGGCTGGTTAAACTGAAGTGGTATTGATAAATTCCAAATAGAATTCGTACACTAGATATGCTGTGGGATATGCTGTGTTTTGTAATCACTTTAAGCCTTATTTTACACCTTTTCACAAACAGATCTACAAGCTCATAGTGTGTGGTATTTTGTCTAGGGATGGAGCCCGAGACCCGAAAAAACCAGAGAACAACCTTATAGAGTACCCGGTATCGATAAGCTTTGGGCTTATCCAGTACCCGGTATCGATAAGCTTTGGGCTTATCCAGTACCCGGTATCGATAAGCTTTGGGCTTATCCAGTACCCGGTATCGATAAGCTTTGGGCTTATCCAGTACCCGGTATCGATAAGCTTTGGGCTTATCCAGTACCCGGTATCGATAAGCTTTGGGCTTATCCAGTACCCGGTATCGATAAGCTTTGGGCTTATCCAGTACCCGGTATCGATAAGCTTTGGGCTTATCCAGTACCCGGTATCGATAAGCTTTGGGCTTATCCAGTACCCGGTATCGATAAGCTTTGGGCTCATCCAGTACCCGGTATCGATAAGCTTTGGGCTTATCCGGTACCCGGTATCAATAAGCTTTGGGCTCATCCGGTACCCGGTATCAATAAGCTTTGGGCTCATCCAGTACCCGGTATCGATAAGCTTTGGGCTTATCGAGCCTGTTATGGAGCGTAGCGTCATGGACCGCTAAACAATGGACCGTCATGGACCGATTTAAACAATCAAGACAAGAGGCGATCAATAAATAAATGTAATCATACACGGGTAAACAATATTACGCTTTTAAAGTGACTGTACAGTTTCTTCAATATTATAAAAAGGTCAATTTCCTTCCATCTGTTAGAATAGTACTGTATTTGAGGCTCCTAGTAAAAGATACTGGTTCTGTCTTTCTACAAAATAATAGAAAACGCTCGATAAGAACTCGACTCGATAAGAACTCGATTCGATAAGAACTCGACTCGATAAGAACTCGACTCGATAAGAACTCGACTCGATAAGAACTCGAATCGATAAGAACTCGACTCGATAAGAACCTGACTCGATAAGAACCTGACTCGATAAGAACTCGACTCGATATTGTATTGTACTTTATTAGTCTCCCGAGGAAGAAATTTGTCTTAGACAAAGGGCCCGCATAAGCGTAACCCTAGTCCATGTCGCCACAGTGCAGCGCCAAATACATCTTTCTTGCATCATAAGGCAAGATAGAACTGGCGATAAGAACTCGACTCGATAAGAACTCGACTCGATAAGAACCTGACTCGATAAGAACTCGACTCGATAAGAACTCGACTCGATAAGAACCTGACTCGATAAGAACTCGACTCGATAAGAACCTGACTCGATAAGAACTCGACTCGATAAGAACCTGATCGATCAGGCTTATCGATCAGGCTTATCAATAATACATTAACGAGCTCCATCCCTAATTGTGTCTAGTTGTTGGTTTGCACATGTTGTTGTTTACTGTACATACTGTATAGGACTGACCAGGGACACATGATTGACAGGTGTGATGATGATTGACGGGTTGTTGATGATGATTGACAGGTGTGTGTGATGATGATTGACGGGTAGTTGTTTGATGATTGACAGGTGGCTGATGATGATTGACAGGTGGTTGATGATGATTGACAGGTGGTTGATGCTGATTGACAGGTGGTTGATGATGATTGACAGGTGTGTGTGATGATGATTGACTGGTGTGTGTGTGTGTGTGTGTGTGTGTGTGTGTGTGTGTGTGTGTGTGTGTGTGTGAGATGATGATTGACAGGTGTGTGTGATGATGATTGACAGGTGTGTGATGATGATTGACAGGTGTGTGATGATGATTGACAGGTGTGTGTGATGATGATTGACAGGTGTGTGATGATGATTGACAGGTGTGTGATGATGATTGACAGGTGTGTGATGATGATTGACAGGTGTGTGTGATGATGATTGACAGGTGACATTTTGACTGGATTGGGCTCTTTTTTTAAGAGCCATTTTTGTTTGTTTGAAATTGTAAAACAAAAACAAAACAACAAAAAAAAAGTGCTGTGATTTAATCATGTTTTCTTGAACTGTTTATAAATTAATTCAGCTTCCATTTTTTAAGAGGATGAAAAAGAACAAAGTTAAATACAATGTAATTAATTACAGATGATGATGATGATGATGATGATTGGGGTTCATATCTTTGGCTCAACGTTAACTATAGTTAACTATTTACTAGTCCTAGTTAGACGTTAACTAGTACTAGTACAGACTACTATAGTTAACTATTTACTAGTCCTAGTTAGACGTTAACTAGTACTAGTACAGACTACTATAGTTAACTATTTACTAGTCCTAGTTAGACGTTAACTAGTACTAGTACAGACTACTATAGTTTGATTGAATACTTTATATGGGGGGGAGTCCTTGCTATCTTGTTTCCATTCAGGTCCTGCCATGGGGTATTCAATTCATAATCATGACATGAAAAGTAACAACAAATTCAAATCATCATTAAAAAAAAAGTGTACAGGTTGGGGTTATAAGGAGGTGGGGGGGCAGGAGCGCTCATTTCCTATGTACTATAATTATGTACCTAATCTAGTGTATGTAATGTACCATGGCCCACGGTAACTGTACCTTGGCCTTGTTACTGTACCTTGGTCTTGTTACTGTACCTTGGTCTTGTTACTGTACCTTGGTCTTGTTACTGTACCTTGGTCTTGTTACTGTACCTTGGTCTTGTTACTGTACCTTGGTCTTGTTACTGTACCTTGGTCTTGTTACTGTACATTGGTCTTGTTACTGTACCCTGGCCTTGTTACTGTACATTGGTCTTGTTACTGTACCTTGGTCTTGTTACTGTACCTTGGCCCACGGTAACTGTACCATGGTCTTGTTACAAACATTGTACATAATTAATCATTCACAACTCATTCATAACTCATCATTAAATAATAAATCATACGTCAGGTTCAACTTCTCTAAGACTTTTGTATGCACTGCTTTTTCTTTATTTTTTCTCTTTTTTCTCTTGTCATTGTAAAATATTTTAAAGAGAATAAATGATGTGAATCAGTGTTGAGTGAATCATTGTTGAGTGAATCATTGTTGATGTGAATCATTGTTGAGTGAATCTTTGTTGAGTGAATCAATCATTGTTGATGTGAATCATTGTTGAGTGAATCATTGTTGAGTGAATCATTGTTGATGTGAATCATTGTTGAGTGAATCATTGTTGATGTGAATCATTGTTGAGTGAATCATTGTTGAGTGAATCATTGTTGATGTGAATCATTGCTGATGTGAATCATTGTTGATGTGAATCATTGTTGGAGTGAATCATTGTTGAGTGAATCATTGTTGATGTGAATCATTGTTGAGTGAATCATTGTTGATGTGAATCATTGTTGAGTGAATCATTGTTGATGTGAATCATTGCTGATGTGAATCATTGTTGATGTGAATCATTGTTGGAGTGAATCATTGTTGAGTGAATCATTGTTGATGTGAATCATTGTTGAGTGAATCAATGTTGAGTGGCTTTTGAATCAAATAATTTTTCTTCCAAGGAATGAAAACCTTTTAAAGAAAGACATGCTTGATTGATTTGAATACTTTATTATTAGCTTTATAATGCCCAGCCTTGTGTGTTTGTGTGAATATCACTAGCGATGATTTGATTGGCTGAGCACCCCATAGCGATGATTTGATTGGCTGAGCACTGCACCCCATAGCGATGATTTGATTGGCTGAGCACCCCATAGCGATGATTTGATTGGCTGAGTGAAGTACGTATTAAGGATAAAAAAGTGTGATTTAATTATCTAGTTGTTATATCATGTAGCCCAGGGATACTCAAATAGATTTACCTGTGGGCCACATTACAAAAATGGCAAGGGGCCAGGGGCCAGTAGATAAAATTACGACATTAATGATACTTGATAACTTCTCTCTTTCAATTGCAAAATGTATCAAAGTACAATGTGCATGCACACAATATGTAAATAAATAAATGTGTTACATTTTCTTGCATAAACACAAAGAGCTGTTTCCATAACTGCACAAATTATTGCACATAACATGAGTAGCTCCTAATCCAGACAACAGTCTTGTCAAAACTTGACTATTGTAACTCCCTCCTTACTGGCCTACCAGCATGTGCACTTAAACCTCTCCAGCTGATCCAAAATGCCGCAGCTCGCTTGGTCTTCAACCAGCCAAAATTCTCACATGTCTCCCCCCTGCTCCGTTCCCTCCACTGGCTCCCGGTCGCTGCCCGCACAGAATACAAAACTCTGATGCTGGCATTCAAAGCAACCAAAGGTATGGCTCCCCCATATCTTGCAAGTATGATCGAACCCTACAAACCCTCCCGCTCACTCAGATCAGCCAACGCAGGGAAGCTGGAAGTACCCTCACTAAAAACGCCGGGACAACACTCCACACGTCCCAAACTCTTCTCCCTTCTGGCTCCAAAACTGTGGAATGCACTTCCCATTGCAGTCAGAACTGCAGCATCACTCCCAATCTTCCGCCGTAGTCTGAAAACCCACCTTTTCAGACTCCATCATGGCCCATAGCACTTACCCCACCCCCTTAGATAGCAATTCTGTAGACTTAGATAGCATTTGATACAGACTTATAGCATGTTATGTAGACAGCATAAGTGCATTGTATGTGCTATTATCATAGCACGTCATAGTACATATGTATAGCATAGTAGTATAGATGTATAGCTTATGTATAGTTTCATTATAGATATTCCACTGTTACTTTCTTAGCTTACGCATGTTTCATGATAAATGTTTTTATGTGATGTATACCCATGCTTTTTTGTTCTTGCTTAATGTAAATCGCTCTGGATTAAGAGCGTCTGCTAAATGCCTAAATTGTAATTGTAAATTGTAATAATAACATAACATGAGTAGCTCTTTGCCTGCCTGCCTGCCTGTCTGTCTGTCTGTCCATGAGTAGTTATTTGTCTGTCTGTCAATGAGTAGCTGTCTTACTGTCTGCCTGTCTATGAGTAGCTGTCTGCCTGCCTGTCTATGAGTAGCTGTCTGTCTGCCTGCCTGCCTGTCCAATTGTCCATGAGTAGCTGTCTGTCTGCCTGTCTGAGTAGCTGTCTGCCTGCCTGCCTAATTGTCCATGAGTAGCTGGCTGTCTGTCTGCCTGTCTATGAGTAGCTGTCTGCCTGCCTGCCTAATTGTCCATGAGTAGCTGTCTGTCTGCCTGTCTATGAGTAGCTGTCTGCCTTCCTGCCTGTCCAATTGTCCATGAGTAGCTGTCTGTCTGTCTATGAGTAGCTGTCTGCCTGCCTGCCCAATTGTCTATGAGTAGCTGTCTGTCTGTCTATGAGTAGCTGTCTGCCTTCCTGCCTGTCCAATTGTCCATGAGTAGCTGTCTGTCTGTCTATGAGTAGCTGTCTGCCTTCCTGCCTGTCCAATTGTCCATGAGTAGCTGTCTGCCTGCCTGTCCAATTCTCCATGAGTATAGCTGTCTGTCTGCCTGTCTATGAGTAGCTGTCTGACTGCCTGCCTGTCCAATTCTCCATGAGTAGCTGTCTGTCTGTCTGCCTGTCTATGAGTAGCTGTCTGCCTGCCTGCCAGCCAGCAAGTTGGTTAACAGAAAATAAATTGTTATGGCTGAGTAAAATGAAATACAATAAACACAATTTGCCTGAAAATAGATTACCCAGCTATGACCTTTTTCATGAAAAAAAATGAGTAGTGATATTGCTGACTGAGTAAAATAAAACAATCTACCTGAAAATAGATAGCTATAAGTGAAGAGCAATTTCCGCAATTACCATTTCCGCAATTTCCGCAATTTCCATTTCCGCAATTTCCGCAATTTCCTCAATTTCAATTTCCGCAATTTCCGCAATTTACATTTCCACCATTTCCGCAATTTCCGCAATTACCATTTCCGCAAATTCTGCAATTTCCGCAATTTCCATTTCCGCAATTTCCACAATTTCCACAATTTCCGCAATTACAATTTCCGCAATTTCCATTTCCATTTCCAACTATTAATCGCAGCTGGGTTTCATCATTCAAATAAAATAGAATTCTGTCCGTTTAGCTATAAAATTGTCATGGGAATAGGGATACACAGTATATGTCTTTCATTTGCATTGCATCTCCCTCCCCCCCCCCCCAAGCTTTTATTTTCGTTCGAGTAATAGTACAACTCTAATAGTATTACTTATAATAATGTAATTAAAGATAACTTCATTCAGATTTATTTATTTTTATTTCATTTTCCAGATTTTTTTTTCTTCTTTTTTTTAGATTTTCATTGGTGGGCCAGTCATAATGGTCCCGCGGGCCTGATGTGGCCCGCGGGCCTGAGGTTGAGTATCACTGATGTAGCCTACTGCAAACAGTGACAAATAAGACCCAGATTATGTACAGTAGCCTACAGTTACAGTTACAGTATTGCCAGGTGTTGTTATTTCCGAGGCGTTATACCTACCTCTATTCATTACTATAAAAATCCTCTCTAATGGGGGTCCCTGGTATAAAATCCTCTCTAACGGGGGTCCCTGGTATAAGATCCTCTCTAATGGGGGTCCCTGGTATAAAATCCTCTCTAATGGGGGTCCCTGGTATAAAATCCTCTCTAATGGGGGTCCCTGGTATAAAATCCTCTCTAATGGGGGTCCCTGGTATAAAATCCTCTCTAATGGGGGTCCCTGGTACAAAATCCTCTCTAATGGGGGTCCCTGGTATAAAATCCTCTCTAATGGGGGTCCCTGGTATAAAATCCTCTCTAACGGGGGTCCCTGGTATAAAATCCTCTCTAATGGGGGTCCCTGGTATAAAATCCTCTCTAATGGGGGTCCCTGGTATAAAATCCTCTCTAATGGGGGTCCCTGGTATAAAATCCTCTCTAATGGGGGTCCCTGGTATCTAATGGGGGTCCCTGGTATAAAATCCTCTCTAATGGGGGTCCCTGGTATCTAATGGGGGTCCCTGGTATAAAATCCTCTCTAATGGGGGTCCCTGGTATAAAATCCTCTCTAATGGGGGTCCCTGGTATAAAATCCTCTCTAATGGGGGTCCCTGGTATATCTATTCAAAGTCTGCGGGGCTAATTAGTGTCAATTTGGGGGTCCTTGATGTGAAAAGGTTGTTTGGGACCCATGATATGCCTACAGTAGAAGCATGATACGCCTACACTTACACACTGTAAATCCCTGGAACATGTGACGAGTTTAAAACCTAAACACCAATAAAATGCCAAATGTTTATTAATGGTCATAAAATACAGTAGAACACGAGTTCACTCAAACACCTCACGAGAACACCTAGTGTTTGAATTCTAAACACCTATAATATGACTGACTTTGATTGTAAAAACTAAACACGTTTATGTGTTTAAAAAGTGTTACTGGCGATTAAACATGTTCTTCTGTTTATAATCTAAACGTTTAAAAAGTGTTACAAATAAGTGTTTGGAACCTAAACACTTGGGTTTAGTGTCTGTCAAATGTCAACTATAGGCCTATCATAGGCCTGTGAGACACACAATATGGTTGTACATATACTAATACTATCATTTACTATATTGCTTAATGTAAGTCGCTCTGGATTAAGAGCGTCTGCTAAATGCCTAAATTGTAAATTGTAAATTGTAAATTGTAAATAATGTAAAGTAAACCCATCTAGTTAAAAGTTAATTAAACAGCCATTCATTAACACCGTCTTCGGTACAGGAAAACACAGAAAGGTAAACGATAAGAAAACTATAGCAGCATTTGCAAAACGGGTAGGATTAATTACCCAAATAAAGTGTATCCCGTCAAAACGCCACATTATTTAACCGTTAAATGTAACTCTGTCCGACACGATCACCTCTTCTTTAAGTTGCTTCCTCACTGTCCCTCCTCCATGAAACCACCTGTTATTATATTACATTACATTACATTGATTCAGGACTATTAAAAACTCAGATTTAATATGTGTAAAGGTAGCAGCTCTGTTTACATGCATGCATTTTGATGAATTGAACAAGGTGGACCCTCTTGTAAACAAGTGTAAGGTCGTCCACTCACAGTTAACAGTCTTTGTATTGAGTTGTACTTGAAATGTACTGTAATTCTGCAAACTGTTAATAGATATTTCAATATATATAATATATATCAATCAATCAATCAAAGCAGTAGGTCTATAGCGGTCTACTTCATTGGTTTAATTCATTGGTCATAGTTTCAAACTCACAGTTTCGGCACAAACAAGGGACTAAATTAATTTCGCTCCTATGCCACCAAAATGTGGAACGCCCTACCAACAGTCATTTAGATATGCTAATCCTTTGACTCCTTCCAAACCGCTCTCAAAGGGCCCCTACGGACGGCTGCAAATCGAAACTGGCCCCCGTAAAATCTCTCCCTCACTGTATATGTTTCTTTTCCCTTTTTACCTCCCTTATGATGAATTCCTGTTCTGTTCCTTGACTTTATAGAAGTGTCTATTTGTACGTCTCTAAATGTTTTGATGAATTGAACAAGGTGGACCCTCTTGTAAACAAGTGTAATGCTTTATTGGTGTCGTCCACTCACAGTTAACAGTCTTTGTATTGAGTTGTACTTGAAATGTACTGTAATTCTGCAACTAGCTGGTCAAATGGCGCCATCATGTGGACAACCCAGGGCTAGGCAACTGCTCAATATGAGTGTCAAACCTGGAGTAAACACGTTTTTAGTTCACTTCCTCTTCCTCAAACAACACTAAAACTCCACCCGTCTGTCTCCCAGCATATACATTACACTGGTAGTGTAAATAAAGTACCTGCCTGAAGAAACGCCTGTTCATTCACCATTACACAACGGGAATATAAGTAGCATATTATTAAAGTATTAAAGTTAATAGGCGTCGACGCAGGTATTAATTTCGTCCGTGGAATTGACGGTGGAATTGTTGTCCACCGGAGACGAAGACAGGCAAGTTGAGACAACTGATCACTCTCTGGACGCCATTCTAGCCTCATCGATCGGGTAAGTGTTTTAATCACTTTATACTGGAACTATACTGTCTGTACAGTTTTTACACTGTTTATACAAAAACAAATCAATTGAGTTGTTTTTGTTTTGCAAAACAATATATTAATCAACAACCCCCAGTCCTTCTGGGGGAACAGAAAGAATGTGCTGCAAAATATGTCAATTCATGTGAGCCGGTTTAACGTGAGAGCAGATCAACTTGAAATCGCCTCGCCTCGCGACGGAGGCGCGCCGTGTCTGGTGGCCTTGAGCTACGTGAGGCACCGCCGAGCGAGGCGCTAGCCGAGCGAGTCGCCGTGCCGAGCGTTGCGACGGCCACCAGACCCGACTCAGCGCCGTCCGAGTTACGTCCCGATAGGCAGAGAATAGTATATATTAGTAGCCCCTAGTTTCATTTGCGAGGACAGCTACGCGTTCTGTCGCCGTTAGAACATCTGCGCCGAAGACGCCGTTTCCACGGCGACGGATGATGTCATTTCATTTTGATCTGATTTCATCCAAATCTGATACACCTGTCACAAGAAAAGGGACAACCAGTAGGACACACATACAGTATGCCATGTTTTATTTTATGCACCACCTGCTTTATTTTATATTATCATTGATATTATGTTGTTATATGTTGTTGTTTGTTATATCTGTGATTGTGCTTTGGCAACACTTGTAAAACGTCTTGCCAATAAAGCCTGTTGAATTGAATTGAGAGAGAGAGAGAGAGAGAGAGAGAGAGAGAGAGAGAGAGACCCTCGGATGAACATTATAAAACGTAAGCCCTTAACACTCGCATACACATACGTGACATCATGACATAGGCCGCCAAATGAATGAATGAAACTCTGAGTCTGCATGTTCTCATTTTAGTTTCGATTGTGCTATTTGTGCCTAGCCCTGGTCCAGGTTCCTAGCCCTGGTCCAGGTTCCTAGCCCTGGTCCAGGTTCCTAGCCCTGGTCCAGTGCTTACAGCGAGTCTCTCTCTGACGCCCTGTGGAAGTCCCTTCCGCAGCCCTCTGGTGATATTCTCACTCCTGTGCGAGTGTTTACAATTCCCAGCAAATAAACAAAACTACGTAAAACTCACCGAAACAAAGCCTGCTAGACCTTAAAATCTATTCTCGAAGCTGTTTCACTCCTAAAATGTTAATATAAAACTGTATGTATATGGGCTACACATTTTCAAGAAAAGAAAAAAGGAATAGACCTACAAGATGTGTCTTTGTGTCATATGAAATTTGTAGGAGCTTTCCAGTTTACAATTAAAATCGCGCTTGATTTAAGCCATTTAAACAGTGTTTTGCATGAGCGCATGCATGCGAGGATTTGGGCTGTCTGTGCTGGAATATTTCCATGACATTGGAAAGTAGCCTATAGTGCAATGCAGCTGCGGAGAGTCCCAACATGCATGCATGGGTAGCCTATATACTGTACTGTATGTAGCCTAATCTACAGCAGGCCAACAATGTCTTTCTGGAGTTACGGTATATGCAATCTCCTCCTCGTTTAATAAACCTGACGTGTCACTGGAATGTCAAATGTGCCGTGCCAGCCCAGCGCAAGTACATGGGAACCGCATCGGCGATAGGTATAGGCTAACCCAGCCAGTCAGCCCACCACCACCAGTAGGCTACCATATATTTTGGCTGCACATTAATATAATTGACAGTTGACAGTCCTGCAGCGACTAGCGACTGCGAGGCAATCTAAATAGACTGTCGAACGTGCATGGTCAGTTGGTCACGGACAGACCACAGTGATAGAGAGAGACAGACAGACAGGACAGGAGGAGCACCTGCAAAACAGCAGCGTGTGTGTGCCTATTTGTTATTTAATTATGGTTCAGGTTCAGGTTTTCGTTCACTAATATATCTTGTTGTATATTAAATTAAAAATACTTTAATAATTTAATATACAACTAACAACACACAGTGAAAGTTGCTTGCAAATTGCGATATGTGCGTGAGTGTGAAGGAGGGGGGGGGGGGTTAGAGGGGGAGGGGGGGGGTTAGGGGGGCCTCGTTAACGGAAGGGAGATAAGATAAGATGAACCGTGAGGCCCTGAGGCCTTTCCTCCGCCCCACTCAGGGGCCCCACTCAGGGGCTAGGGGGCCCTGAGGCCTTTCCTCCGCCCCACTCAGGGGCTAGGGGGCCCTGAGGCCTTTCCTCCGCCCCACTCAGGGGCTAGGGGGCCCTGAGGCCTTTCCTCCTACCCCACTCAGGGGCTAGGGAGAGGCGAGGAGAAAAGGTCTAACATGCATTTAGGCATGCACTTATAGAAGAAAATAAATGAATGGTGTCATACGGTTAGATAGAACCTGGTAAAGGTATATAGTGAAGCATCAGAAGTATTTTTGTATGAAAAAGCTGATACTAAATACTTATAGCAAACGGAAACTAACCGATGGCATATTATGTAACTCTGGGTGCTAACTATGTGAGCTGTGGGAAACAGATTACTGGTCTTGCAGATAGCCCAGAGATGCAGACAGTAGTATAATGGAGACTATGGTGTGATTGACCTATAGGACGCATATACAGGGATATGACTGGGGAAAAGGTCACCAAGGAAATGGGGTAATAGCCACTATGGGCATGGGCCCTGCCTTTGAAACAGACATAGGAAGAGACACGGTTATTTGCTAACATTTGCGAACTGAAGAAAGGAGAACAAGTTGATCATGTGGTCAAGACAACCGACATCCTGTCACTGACATCCTGTATGGTGAAATGCAGACAGTGCATGGTGTGACTGTAAAAACATGATATGAAAATGCTGAGAGATGAGGTACTGGGTCCGGAAAAGAGGAGGTGATACGGCCCATGGATTAAAGGGATTGTGACATTAAAAAAAAGGTTTTGGAATTGTTCTTATTTTTTTTTAGGTTTTCTAATCTCAATTGCACCCAAAAAACATGAACTTTTAACATTCAGTAGATCTTCTGTGATCTGGGGTTTTCTGGCTCAAACAGGTGCTCTTTTATGACTCTGAGGTCATAAAACCTAAAAGAAAAAAGAAAAAGAAAGATAAATGAAAATGAATGTCATAAAACCTTTAAGGTATAAATAAGGGTGACCAAAGTCACCAGTGGGCTTCTTCGTTTCCATGTAATCAGGACAGACATTTAGTATGTCTGTCCTGATTACATGGAAAACCCTAACCCTAACCCTAACCCTGTATAGTCAGAACCCATAGGCTATTGAAAGATCATACTTAGTCATTTTTCCAAGTTATACTTGAGACTAAAAATTACATTAAGATGATAGACTAATAGATGGGGTATTCAAATTTAGCCAAACTTGGTGGAAACATATTGGCATAAGGGGCTCCCAATTATGGGGAGTTAGCTCCGGGGATTTTAAACCCGGGAACTCTAAATTCTAATAATTGTATAGTGGCGAGGAACGAGATTGATCACCTTAAATCCTCACTCCGGACTCAATGCATCATCAGGACTGAGGCGATGGAATAGATTTTAAGTAGAACTGAACCTTGAATCAAGACAGGAACTTTGTGGGAAGTGAATGTTTTGATTTTTATTATAATTGTTATTGATTGATTCTATTGACTAATCAATTTGTATTAGCTGATTTGAACTGCTTCAACCTGAGTTATTACTAAAAGCTATGACTGCTATTCCAAAATAGAACTTATATCTGTATTTAAAGCAATTGTTTCAAGATAATTATTTGACACTGTGGGATTCATTCCACCATTGGGGTTTTGACCTCCTTGTCAGAGTAAAATATAGGTTCATGCATCTTAAAGAGTTTAATGTGTTACCTCTAACCACACCAATGTAAAACAACACTCTAGGTCTAGAATATATAGACTTTAAACAACAAAACCAGTCATTCACCAAGTGCACGCGCGATTAGTAGGGTAGCGGTCATCAAATAAGGTATTAATAATGGTCCTAGTGTGTTATGGGTTGTTCATGTGCTAGGCTTATTAATGAAAATGAGTGTGGCCTTATGATTAGGACCGTCGACAAGCTGGGAGTCAAGTATCCTACGGCAAATAGTCTCAGTATACACTCCTGTGTCCGAGTAGGGCTTCATAGTGAGGGAGCCAGTTCATTAAAAACTGGAGTGTGACCTTTATAGATAGGGAGACTATTTAACAGGACAAGGCGTATCCCTTGTTGCCTGGCGACATTTTGTGCGTGGGCGTGTGCGCACATTGTGTATATCCCTGTAACACCAAGCGTTGCAATGATGCAACATATTTTAATTCATTAATTCATATATTTAATGTAGGTTCTTTTTTCACCTAAACATCATCATTGATGTTCATTGCAATGCCATTGGTCATGGTATTTGCATATAAATACCCCCCCCCCCCCCCCCCCCCCACAGAGGCTGAAATTCACACAAATTAAAAATCTCTGGACATCTCTGAAACATGTTATATTTATTATAGTGAAAGATGTAAATTATTTATTTATTATTATTATTTTAATAATTATTATAAATGTGCATAAAATTTCCTCTGATAAGTCCTAGTAGTAAAAAGTAGTTTTCTCTTAAAAAGTATCTATTTTTAAGTAGAAATGAATCCAGGCTTTACAGGGATATACAGCAAACATTGACTGTTGTGTGGTGTATTGTGACTATGTGATCTTGACAGGTTTAATACAGAGCAGAGATGAGTTGCCGTGAGGAGAGAGAGGAGGAGGGAGCTGACAAACATCTCCTCCACAGAGCAGAGATGAGTCTCCGTGAGGAGAGAGAGGAGGAGGGAGCTGACAAACATCTCGTCCACAGAGCAGAGATGAGTCTCCGTGAGGAGAGAGAGGAGGAGGGAGCTGACAAACATCTCATCCACAGAGCAGAGTCTCCACATACAAAGTATGTTAATCCTCCATTACTAGTATAAACCACAGTGTTACATTATCATGTCCTGCTAAAGTATTTTAATCCTGCTATACATTTAAACTGCACTGTTACATTATTATTTATTTTTCCTAATGAATAAAAAATGATGCTACTTACAATTTGGTGGGTGCTCCTGATATTTCTCCGGTTCTCCTATAGGCCTACATTTCTAAAGTTAGTGATGAAGCTTTAACAGTAAACTATAAGTAAACAAGTTAATTTGGACAAATCTATCTATGCAACTGTTATTCTATGCACGGATTACCGAAAGTACCGTAAGTCATGTGGCAGCCAAGTCTATGGGTTTGTTTAGAGTTAGGGGGGCCCCTGAGCTAGGGGGGTCCCTGGGCTAGAGCGTCCGTGTGACCGTGAAGAGGCACTAATTGATGACGTGAGACACCATGTGGGGGATATGAATACAACTGGTGAGTCATTTAGTTTGGTACAATAATAGTTCTGATCCATAGCCTAATGCACTTTGCTGTCGTTGCATTTAGGCTATGGGACTGTTGCTGTCGTTGCATTTAGGCTATGGGACTGTTCTCTTCCTGCTCTCCCATTTAGGCTATGGGACTGTTCTCTTCCTGCATTTAGGCTATGGGACTGTTCTCTTCCTGCATTTAGGCTATGGGACTGTTCTCTTCATGCATTTAGGCTATGGGACTGTTCTCTTCATGCATTTAGGCTATGGGACTGTTCTATTCCTGCATTTAGGCTATGGGACTGTTCTCTTCCTGCATTCAGGCTATGGGACTGTTCTCTTCATACATTCAGGCTATGGGACTGTTCTCTTCATGCATTCAGGCTATGGGACTGTTCTCTTCCTGCATTCAGGCTATGGGACTGTTCTCTTCCTGCATTCAGGCTATGTGACTGTTCTCTTCATGCATTTAGGCTATGGCACTGTTCTCTTCCTGCATTTAGGCTATGGGACTGTTCTCTTCATGCATTCAGGCTATGGGACTGTTCTCTTCCTGCATTTAGGCTATGGGACTGTTCTCTTCCTGCATTTAGGCTATGGGACTGTTCTCTTCCTGCATTTAGGCTATGGGACTGTTCTCTTCCTGCATTTAGGCTATGGGACTGTTCTCTTCCTGCATTTAGGCTATGTGACTGTTCTCTTCCTGCATTTAGGCTATGGGACTGTTCTCTTCCTGTATTTAGGCTATGGGACTGTTCTCTTCCTGCATTCAGGATATGGGACTGTTCTCTTCCTGCATTTAGGCTATGGGACTGTTCTCTTCCTGCATTTAGGCTATGGGACTGTTCTCTTCCTGCATTTAGGCTATGGGACTGTTCTCTTCCTGCATTCAGGCTATGGGACTGTTCTCTTCCTGCATTTAGGCTATGGGACTGTTCTCTTCCTGCATTTAGGCTATGGGACTGTTCTCTTCCTGCATTCAGGCTATGGGACTGTTCTCTTCATGCATTCAGGCTATGGGACTGTTCTCTTCATGCATTCAGGCTATGGGACTGTTCTCTTCCTGCATTTAGGCTATGGGACTGTTCTCTTCCTGCTCTCCCATGAAATGCAGACCAGCCTCCCCTCTGTAGCGAAAACGTTTCACCTACTCACCAATACAAAGATGTCTTGTGTGTGTGTGTGTGTGTGTGTGTGTGTGTGTGTGCGCGTGCGTGCGTGCGTGCGTGCGTGGTCCCGCACGCGTACATGTTTGCAGGAGGTAGTGTGTGCTTACGTCAGTGTGAGAGGGGTTGAGTGTGTGTGTGTGTGTGTGTGTGTGCAAGTGAGTGTGAACTGTGAATAGGCCTACACCAACAACATAAACATCAGCTTTAAAACACAGAACATTAAAATTAACAATAATATCACCTATAGAAAACATTAAAAGACTTTAAAAGACGCCCTCTGATGGATATAATATTCATGCTTGTCCCCATCACTTTTTTATGTCCAGCTTTGAGTGTTTGTGTAAACACAAACATTGAAGGACAAAAGTGAGGACTCAAATTTTGATTGGCAGGAATGACATTTGTTATGATTTGATTGGTTGAGCACGGAATGTGCACGATGTAAGATGATGTATGACGATAAGAGAACAGACTATAGAGCGCAGCAGTCCCGCCCCCTTTCAGAAAAGCGAGTGGCCCAGGAAATGAAACCCCAATGCATTTTTCCATCGGCACTTCGAATATAATTTATTTAAAGACGGTTACGCCGCGGACAAAGCCAATTCGGATCATGACAAATCATGACAATGAACACAATGTTTTGGGACGATCAAATCATTAGAAAGAAGAAAATAAAGGCAGGAGACAACACTATTTGTTTTGTTTTTCGTCTTATAAATTATTTGATCGTCCCAAAACATTGTGTTCATTGTCATGATTTGTCATGATCCGAATTGGCTTTGTCCGCGGCGTAACCGTCTTTAAATAAATTATATTCGAAGTGCCGATGGAAAAATGCATTGGAGTTTCATTTCCTGGGCCACTCGCTTTTCTGAAAGGGGGCGGGACTGCTGCGCTCTATAGTAATGTTGTCTCAACACAGCAGAGAATAGACTATAGTAATGTTATATTAATCAGCTTAGCAAGGCTGCTCACTTATGGGAGTTTGCGCCCCCTAGCGTAAACACAGAAGCATTATATAAACTCACAGACAATTTTGGCTGGCACTTTGAGACATGATGACGTTGAGAACCGCCCACCGGTGCGCTAGTATAAAGCGCGTCAACGTCCCTTAGTCTCCATTCATTTGTTTCTTCTCATGTGTGTAACACAGCGCAAGCGAAGTCTCCCTAAGGTTTAGCATCTGAGTTATTTCCATAAGGACAAGAAACTTCTCGGTACCGCGGAAACTGCTTTCCTAGAGGCTTCGAGAAGTAAAGAAAAACGGTAAGTCCGTTTTCCTTAACCAAGGTTAATAATAACTTGGTGGGTAATGTAACTTGTGTGGTGGCTCGGCCCTGCTAAGTTTCTTTACCCGTGTGACGGTCTTTGACACGGCTAGCAATAGCGTGTTTTTGCCTCCACACAAACTTCGGTGACTTAAGGTCCCGAACGCGTGACGGGCTAGAAACGGTCTCGACCCTTTGCTAGTTTCCTCACGTGTGCCGGCATCGGTGGCTGCTACCATTAGCCTGCTGTAGCCGACACAACACACGCACGTACCGCGGCCTCGAAGCCCGTGACAGCGTGGTGAGCTGCACAAAATATAGTAATATTTCTGCTTAGCTTTCACGTTTGTGTTGACGGCCTGCGTTAACAGCTAGTGATAGCTCTTTTCTCGGCCTCCACACACAACGCCCCGCGGCCCTTCAAGCCCGTGGCGGCATGGTATTCTGAACAGCATATAGTAATTTTTCTGTTTAGCTCTCACGTCTGTGTTGACGGCCTGCATTAACAGCTAATAATAGCTCTTTTCTCGGCCTCCACACACAACGCCCCGCGGCCTTTCTAGCCCGTGGCGGCGTGGTACTCTGAACAGCATATAGTAATATTTCTGTTTAGCTCTCACGTTTGTGTTGACGGCCTGCATTAGCAGCTAATAATAGCTCTTTTCTCGGCCTCCACATACAACGCCCCGCGGCCCTTCTAGCCCGTGGCGGCGCGGTATTCTGAACAGCATATAGTAATATTTCTGTTTAGCTCTCACGTTTGTGTTGACGGCCTGCATTAACAGCTAAATAATAGCTCTTTTCTCGGCCTCCACATACAACGTCCCGCGGCCTTTCGAGCCCGCGGCAGCGTGGTGATCTGAAACGCGCAGCCTTGTGAAACTGGTTGATTAAACTCGCGGTTACTGTTGTAACCAGCGTTATATGAACCAGCGAGCCTTGCCTGTAACGTGTTCGCGCAGCCTTGTGAAACTGGTTGATTAAACTCGCGGTTACTGTTGTAACCAGGGTTATATGAACCAGCGAGCCTTGCCTGTAACGTGTTCGCCCACGAAGCCTCCACCTACGTGGCTGCTTTTAACTCTGCTCTTCGTTTCCACGTGCTTCCTAGCCTCGTGTGATGGCAGAGACCACGACCCGTCGCCAACGCCGCCACGCCCGGGCGGACGCTCACAGCCAGTGCATACAAAGGGCGTGCAAGACCTGCAAGGGCCTGCTCGCCCATGACGACTTGCATGACGAGTGTCTCTACTGCCTGGGCTATGGCCATGCTGTGGAAGCGATGGAAAACCCGGAGCGATGCCCGCATTGCTTCACCTTTTCCGACTTGCTGAAGCGTAGCAGGCAGAAGCGCGCCCACAGGGCGTACCGAACCCAACGGGACGCCCACGCACAGGGGAGAGAGGACGAGGCCCAGCGTCAGGAAGCCTCTAGGGAGGCAGCTGACCCTAACCGCTACATGGAGGCGCCGCTCTCCGACGCCCCTGACGTCGTCATCCTTGCAGACGACGACGCGGGCCGGGTACGAGCTCTCCCAGAGCGCGACGCTGAGATGGACTCCGACGAGTCCTCATCTCAGGACTCAGCATCCTCCTACACCTCTGGAGAGGAGGAGGATAACGAGGAGAGCGACGGCGAGAGCGACACCGAAATGGCGGTCCCGCCTCCAGTCGTCAAGGCCGTTCAGGTGGCCGACGTCGCCGCCCCCATCGCGACACCAAGCACTGCTACGGTTGCACCGGCCGACGCCGCTATAGCTCAGATGGCCCCAGTTGCTCCGGCCGAACCAGAGCTCCACTATGATAACACCGACATAGTCGACCTCTTCAAGAAGGCCACAATCCGCTGTGGACTGGTCTGGCCGGCCAGCCTCGAACCTCCGGTGTCTAAGGACACCCTATGCGAGCAGTTCCGCAAGAGGATTCAGGGCAACCCAGTGAAGTCCCAGATCAAGGCTGAGATCCCCATCGATGACGGGTTTCTGAAATCCCTCATGATGTCTTGGAAACAGCCTTACTCAGCCTCCGCCTCTCTGACCGGAGGCATGAAGCTGCTGGACTGCGCGGGTCAACGGGAAGCAGGCCTCGAGGCCATGCCTCCCATGGACAAGTCCTTCGCCGGATGGCTCATGGGCGTTAATCCCAACGTCTTCCACGAGGACCCGGACTTCTCCTTGCCTTCGGACAAGGACGATTCCAAGATGAATAAGGCAGCGTACAAGTGCGCCTCGACTGCGGCCAGAGCGCTGAACGCTGCGACCCTTCTGCAAGGGTCAGCGTCCCATGTCCTGCTCGAGGCGGGTGACACACCTACCCCCGAGCACATGGATGAGTTGAGGCGCCTGCACCTCGAGCTCCTCCGTCTCACTCAGGCCCAGACTGAGATGGTGGGCGGGACCATGGCGAGGCTTCTGGTTCTCGAGAGGGCCAGGTGGCTGGAGCTGTCCCCCAATGTGGGACGCAACCCGCTAAAGCAGAAGGTCTCCACCTCAACGCTCTTCGCGTCCATGCTCGAAGAGATGCGCTCCCGCGACGGGCAAACGAAGACCGACACGGAGGTCATCGGCGCCTGCCTCCCGGCGTCCAGAGCACGGCCCAAACAGGCTCCGCCCTACAGGCCGTCCTACGACCGCCCCGAGGAAAGGGACGATCGTTCCAGGTCCAGGACGAGCACCTTCACGGGGCCCAAGTTCCCTGCAGGTCAGAGGGCTCCGCCAGCAGCGGCCTCGTCCTCCCGTCCACCGCGCACCCGCAGGAAGGGCGACAGGCCTAGACGCCCCTCGGCGTCTCCGGCCGGCGGCCCCCGCAATGCCAGGAAGGGTGGACCACCCGGCGGGGAGCCGAAATAACCAGACCCGCCCCAAGGGGGGACACCGGACACTGTCTCCCCCACCCGTCCCCGAGTTTCTCTAAAGCGCAACATAGCGGCCACGGGCCTCATGCAGGACACTCTCCACGCAGACAGGAAGAAGACTTGTTTGTTAATAAATGTCTCTCCAAGGTTTTCTGTACCACCACTTTCTTTAATAAAGCAGTGTTCTCTACTGAAAGCCGGTCTCGTGGGTCGACATTTGAAACTCAAGGGGTTGGGCCCACGGCCCGGGCCTCCAAGGGGGCCTGTGGCTGTCGGCCGAAATGCAAGTGTAACCACCTCGGACACGGCACCAGAGCCCAGGGTCCGTACGGCAGAACAGAGGCTCAAGACCCGAGTTCCGACCGTACGTTGCGCCGCTCCGCCACAAAACGGCTTGGAGCTGGCTTCGACCCCTCTGGCGCTGTGTCTACAGGAGTGGAATCGTTGTGGTGCTCATCCTTGGGTGTTGAACACCATCTCGAAAGGTTACAAACTACAGTTTGCCAGAAGACCTCCCACCTGTGGGAGCGTTCTCTTCTCGCAAGCGAGTGGTCAGGCAGCCGAAATTCTCCAAGACGAGGTAACATCTCTGTTGGAGAAAAAGGCTATACGTGTGGTGTCGGCGGAGCAGAGCAACACCGGGTTTTACTCCCGCTACTTTCTCGTGAAAAAGAAGGGGGGGGGCATGCGGCCCATTCTAGACCTACGGGCTCTGAACGGCTATTTGAAGGTGTTTCGCTTCAAAATGCTCACGAGCAAGGCTCTGCTGCGTATGATGCGTCGAGGGGACTGGTATACTACTCTCGATCTCAGAGACGCGTATTTCCACATCCCCATCTACCCGCCACACAGGAAATTCCTACGGTTCGGCTTCAGGGGACAGATATACGAATATCTGGTCCTTCCGTTCGGACTGTCACTGAGTCCGAGGACTTTTGTGAAATGTACGCAAGCAGCCGTCGCTCCGCTACGTCAACGGGGCGTTCGGATAGCAATGTACGTGGACGATTGGCTAATTTATGCGGACTCAGAGTCGTCTCTGCGACTACACATAAATTACCTGGAGCTGATGGCGGTGATGTTGGCGTTGCAGCATTTCGAACATTTCATCAGCGGTTCCCATGTCCTGGTCAGGACGGACAACACGACGACGATGTGCTATATCAACAAGCAGGGGGGACTAAGGTCCACCAAACTGCATGCGCTAGCACACAGACTGACGTTATGGTGCGACGAGCACCTTCTGTCGGTCAGGGCCTCCCATGTTCCGGGACTCCTGAACACGGGAGCGGATCTGTTGTCCAGGGGCCGGTACCTCTACGCGGCTTGGTCGCTGCACAAGACAGTGGCCAAGCAGATATGGGAGAGGTTCGGCGAGCCACGAGTGGATCTGTTTGCGTCGGAAGAAAACAGCAAGTGTCCTCTGTTTTTCTCCATAGCAGGGACGGCGCCGCTGGGCTTGGATGCCTTGGCGCACCGTTGGCCCCGGGGCCTTCTTTACGCCTTTCCCCCGCTGTCTCTCATCCTTCCCACACTGGAGAGGGTGAGGACGCAGTGCCTGTCGGTGATCCTAGTGGCCCCAGGATGGGGCTCTTGGAGGTCAGACATTGTCCCTCTCCTGTACGATCGGCCCTGGCAGCTTCCAGTACGCAGGGACCTATTGACTCAGGCGGGGGGCGAGATATTCCACCCGCGGCCGGAAGATCTAGACCTCTGGGCCTGGCCCGTGAAAGGCTGAATCTTGGCGCGGAGGGTCTTCCCCAGAGCGTCATCAACACTATTCAGTGTGCGAGGGCGCAGTCGACCAGGGACGCCTATGATTTGAGATGGCGATTGTTTGAGGACTGGTGTTCACCAGCTCAAGTGGTGCCTTTTCAAGCGCCAGTGAGGGTCGTTCTGTCGTTCCTCCAGGACCTCTTGGATAAAGGCAGAGCCTTTAGTACTGTCAAGGTGTATCTGGCTGCTATCTCTGCCTGCCACATCGGTTTTGAGGACAAGACGGTGGGCCAGCTCCCGCTGGTACGCCAGTTCATGAAGGGAGCTAGTCGTCTCCTTCCGGTGACTAAGTCTTTGGTTCCTTCATGGGACCTTGCTTTGGTTCTGGACTCTCTGTCCCGACCACCGTTTGAGCCCATGGAGGAGTTGAGTATGAAGCTATTGTCGCTGAAGACAGCGTTGTTAATAGCTTTGGTGACCGCTAAGAGGGTCGGTGATATCCATGCGTTGTCCACGAGTGCGGAATGCATGAGGTTTAATGGGGATGCTAGGGTGGTCATGAAGACCAATCCGGCGTTTTTACCTAAGAACCGCCTGGCTACCCCGGTACCGATGGACCTGGTGGCGTTCTGTCCGCCCCCCTTTGCCTCTGAGGAGGAGAGGAGGAGGCATAACCTCTGTCCGGTGAGGGCATTGAGGTTGTATTTGGACAAAACTAAGGCGACAAGGAAGACTACACAGCTGTTTGTCTCCTGGGATCCCAAGACTGTGAGACTGCCTATCTCGAAGATTAGGCTTTCCCAGTGGATCGTGGAGGCTATAGAGCGGGCTTACTCTGGTAGGAATATGGTGCCTCCCATAGGGTTGAAGGCGCATTCCACGAGGGGTATGGCGTCATCCTGGGCCCTCTGTAGGGGGGTCTCTGTTCAGGATGTTTGTTCCGCTGCAAGTTGGGCATCGTCTTCCACTTTTGCCACCTTCTATAGGCTGGATGTGACAGCAGCGCCGATGGCGCATGCGGTCCTGAGCGTGGCCTCCAGTTAGTGGAGTGACTTGGCTCCCTGGGGGGACATTGGTCTTCTCCAGGGTGCTGGGCTGGTGGTTCTGTCGGCTCCTCTTAGGCGCTTATGACAGACCTGGGCCTGGTTGGCTTTCCCAAGGAGGGGCAGTAGTCCTTTTGGGGACGTACTGTGGTCCTTGCTCACAGATGGTACGGGTCCAGACTTCGCGATGACAATAAGGGAGTTAAGAAAGTCTCCCATAAGTGAGCAGCCTTGCTAAGCTGATTAATATAACTAGGGGTTACGTATGTAACCAAAGTTATATAACAGCGAGCAAGGCTGCTCACTAGGATTCCCTTCTTGTTGCTTGAGAAGAGAACAATTGTTATCGAATGGAGACTAAGGGACGTTGACGCGCTTTATACTAGCGCACCGGTGGGCGGTTCTCAACGTCATCACGTCTCAAAGTCCCAGCCAAAATTGTCTGTGAGTTTATATAATGCTTCTGTGTTTACGCTAGGGGGCGCAAACTCCCATAAGTGAGCAGCCTTGCTCGCTGTTATATAACTTTGGTTACATACGTAACCCCTAGTTGTCTCAACACCTCTCCAACACAGCAGAGAATAGACTATAGTAATGTTGTCTCAACACAGCAGAGAATAGACTATAGTAATGTTGTCTCAACACAGCAGAGAATAGACTATAGTAATGTTGTCTCAACACAGCAGAGAATAGACTATATAATGTTGTCTCAACACCTCTCCAACACAGCAGAGAATAGACTATAGTAATGTTGTCTCAACACAGCAGAGAATAGACTATATAATGTTGTCTCAACACCTCTCCAACACAGCAGAGAATAGACTATAGTAATGTTGTCTCAACACCTCTCCAACACAGCAGAGAATAGACTATATAATGTTGTCTCAACACCTCTCCAACACCACAAGCTTCAGAAGGACTTGGACAATGGCTTTCTTTACAGGGTACTGGGCTGAGATCCTCTGAGGTGAAGGAAGATTCTCAGACCAGCCCCTCTGACTAGACAATGTGTCTCACCCCACTAACCATCAAATTAGCACGGTGGCCAAACTTACATAGCCTAGTTATTATGAATATATATATATAGTGAAGATATGAGACAGACACACACACACACACACACACACACACACACACACAGGATAATTGGCAGTATAATCTGCATACACTATGCACTACACTTTATGAATGTGTGTAGATCAATCATTCAAAACCCACAACATACGGTAGAGGCTCTTTCTAGGGCAAACAAACAAAGAGGAAAGATATCACAATCCCTTACGATAAAAAATATATATACATTAAACTCAAAAGCTTCCCTTTCCACTGAGAAACACATTAGCAACATTATCAACAAACTTGCAATTTCCTTACATCATAATAAAATAAATGATGCATGAGATGTTGACACAACAACACAAAGAAGCAGGACGTACAAAGAAACACAGCCAAGTTTTAAGCACGACTATTCACAGCTTCTTGTTTACAATCTGCAACCATCAACATGTATTCTATTCACAGCTTCTTGTTTACAATCTGCAACCATCAACATGTATTCTATTCACAGCTTCTTGTTTACAATCTGCAACCATCAACATGTATTCTTAATCATCTTGACATAAACTCATGAAAGAATATATACTGCATCAACAATGTGCTTATGTGTATCTGAAAATCTACAATGAAAGTAAAGCATTTTTACCATCAAGATCTCTTTAAAGAAACCCCACAAACACAGTGTAACCCTTGACCCCCAGAAAATGGCACTCTTAAAGTAACAGTGCCACCTGGTGGATTTACATAGAACTGCAGGCATATTTGCCACTGGGCTACATGTAGGTAACCTGACGCTGCCAGATCCAAGAAGCTTGCTACACAAATTTGTTTCACAGCTTATTGGGATCTGGGATCGCGGAAGCAAATTTGATGACGGGGCTGTTCCTTTTTTTCAAGATACATGGTAGATGATTGGATGGGAGCGTCTGTCTATCACCGTGTGGGCGTGCAAACACAACCAATCATATTGACGTGTCTATATAGCTTCACATCCGGTTTCGCACATATCCCGCCCTTAGCTCACGCTGATTGGTTCGGTACGAAGCAGATCTGACTCAGCTCAACTCCGTCAGAGATCCCAGATGAGTGTTGTGTTGGGGAATATGTTTCCCCAATACCGCCCTCATCTGGCAGCGTCAGGTTAACATGTAGGTACATATAATAAATATTGTGTTCATGTCCACAGCGTTGTGACTGAGCAGAACCCTGGACTGAAGACACCCAGTCAAACCACACCTGGACTGAAGACACCCAGTCAAACCACACCTGGACTGAAGACACCCAAAAAGGAAAGGAAAGGTACTATGTTTACCCAGGGTAACTGGACTAAGCTCAAGAACTTGTTTACAGCCAGGCCCAGTCAAACCACACCTGGACTGAAGACACCCAGTCAAACCACACCTGGACTGAAGACACCCAGTCAAACCACACCTGGACTGAAGACACCCAGTCAAACCACACCTGGACTGAAGACACCCAGTCAAACCACACCTGGACAAGGTAAAATATGCTAATACATTGGATGTTCTAACTATTGTCTGTATCAACAATTATATTGAAGTGCAAATAATGAAGCTAAACAACTTTAAACTCTGGGAAAAAATCAACTGATAGCCTATTGTGTTGTTATTTTTGGCTGTATTTCTTAACAAATTGTGCCGTAAAGGTGTATATTTATAATAAAACATACATGTTCTTCTCATTTCAGATGTCCGTCTGCAGGTTGATTTGAACGATTATAAGGTCAGTTTGAAGGTCAGTTTGGACAGTCTTGGTGGAGTGAAAAACCACATGACGGAAGAGTCTGGAGACTCCGTCACCAGCACCTACTCAGAGCTCTACATCTCAGCGGGACAGAGTGAAGGGGTTAATAGCCAACATGAGGTGATACAGCTTGAGAGAACTTCCAACATGAAGACCTTCCATGACGATGCAATCAACTGCTGTAAAGTCTTTAAGATCATCCTCCCTGGCAGAGAGAAACCCAGCCAAACAGTTCTGACCAATGGCATCGCTGGCATCGGAAAAACATTCTCTGCGCGCAAGTTTGCTCTGGACTGGGCAAGAGGTTTGGAGAATCAAGATATAGATCTCCTGGTTCCCTTTTCATTCCGGGAGCTGAACTTGGTCAGAGATAAGCGGTACAGTCTTCTGAACCTGATCCATGATTTCCACCCAACGTTAAAGAAGGTCACAGCAGAGCAGCTCGCTGCCTGGAAAGTTTGCTTCATCTTCGATGGCCTCGATGAAAGCAGGTCTCCGTTGCACTTCGACACAAATGAAATCATCTCTGATGTCACAGTGACATCATCGGTGGATGCTCTGTTGACAAACCTCATCAAGAGGGATCTGCTCCCCAAGGCCCTCCTCTGGATAACCACCAGACCCGCAGCAGCCAATCGGATCCCTCCTGCATTTGTTGACATGGTGACAGAAGTGCGAGGGTTCACAGACCCCCAGAAGGAGAAGTACTTCAGGAAGAGATTCAGTGAAGAGAAGCTGGCCGACAGAGTCCTCTCACACTTGAAGACATGGAGGAGCCTCCACATCATGTGTTACATCCCACTCTTCTGTTGGATCATTGCTACCGTTCTGTTGGACATGTTGAGGACACACACCACGATAGGACAGCTGCCCAAGACCCTGACTGAGATGTGCTGCCACTTCCTGTTGGTTCAGACAAACACGAAGAAGCAGAAGTATGACGAGACTCATGAGGGGGAAAAAAGAAAAAAGAAAAGAAACAAAAAAAAGAGAGAGAATCAACAGCAGCTCACTAAGACTGACAGGGATGTTCTTCTGAATCTGGGCAAGCTGGCGTTTCAACACCTGAAGAAAAGTAGCATCGTGTTCGACCAAGAAGACCTGGAAGAGTGTGGTCTTGATGTGAAAGACGCCGCGCTGTACTCAGGAGTGTGCACACAGATCTTCAAAACAGAGAGTGTGCTGTTCCAGAAAACGGTCTACAGCTTTGTTCATCTGGTCATCCAGGAGTTTCTGGCTGCAGTCTACCTGTTCCACTGTTTCACACAGGAGAACATGGAGGTCCTGAACACATTCCTGGGAGATAGATCCTACAGGAACACCCTCTCAGACTTCCTGGAAGCTGCTATCAAAAAATCCCTGGAGTGTAAAAACGGCCACCTGGACCTCTTAGTCCGCTTCCTTCATGGCCTCTCACTGCAGTCCAACCAGAGTCTGTTAGGAGACCTGCTGGGTCACATAGGGAACAGTCCCGAGGAGATCCAGAAAGCCATCCAGAACCTAAAGAAGATGTTAACTAAAGGTGATACCTCTCCTGACAGATGTATCAACATCTTCCACTGTCTGATGGAGATGAACGACCACTCATTACATCAGGAGGTCCAACAGTTCCTGAAGTCAGAGAACAGAACAGAGAAACTGTCTGAGACCCAGTGTTCAGCTCTGGCCGTCATGCTGCAGATGTCAGAGGAGGTTCTGGAGGAGTTGGACCTGGACAAATACAACGCATCAGAGGAGGGGCTAAGGAGACTGGTCCCGGCTGTGAGGAACTGCAGAAAGGCTCGGTTAGTAGTTAACACATTGACTTGACTGCCAATCACGTCATGTTACGTCGCATCGAATCCATGGCTTGACTGCCAAGCACGCAATATTGTGTCCTATGGTCTTTTCAGTGGATTAGTATAGATGGCGCTCTTCATCAACGTACTGTATGAATGATGCTAGGTTGCTAGGCAACAGATAAAACCAGAAATTAACCAGAAGTGAAAGTCTGCCTCCCGTCCGCCTCAATTTAAACAGAAATGTGCTTTGGATAAAAGTGATACATAAATGCACCATTTACAATGACGCAGCATTTTATACAGCCGGTTCCATGTTTTCCCGATCTCAACCCTGTCTGCATGCACAGGACTGCTTCAATGTCAACCCTGTCTGCATGCACAGGACTGCTTCAATGTCAACCCTGTCTGCATGCACAGGACTGCTTCAATGTCAACCCTGTCTGCATGCACAGGACTGCTTCAATGTCAACCCTGTCTGCATGCACAGGACTGCTTCAATCTCAACCCTGTCTGCATGCACAGTACTGCTTCAATGTCAACCCTGTCTGCATGCGCAGTCAGTACTGCTTCAATGTCAACCCTGTCTGCATGCACAGGACTGCTTCAATGTCAACCCTGTCTGCATGCACAGGACTGCTTCAATGTCAACCCTGTCTGCATGCACAGGACTGCTTCAATGTCAACCCTGTCTGCATGCACAGGACTGCTTCAATGTCAACCCTGTCTGCATGCACAGTACTGCTTCAATGTCAACCCTGTCTGCATGCGCAGTCAGTACTGCTTCAATGTCAACCCTGTCTGCATGCACAGGACTGCTTCAATGTCAACCCTGTCTGCATGCACAGGACTGCTTCAATGTCAACCCTGTCTGCATGCACAGGACTGCTTCAATGTCTTCACAATAAAAGCATGCAGCTTTCACAAGTTGGCCTATATGCCTATAAGCCCATAGCCTCTATGGCTATGGGCTGCGGCAATCATTTAGAAAAACAAAAAGCAAAGAAAAAAAGGAAAATAACTAAAATAGTAAATTTTTTGGAACCATGAACTTTAGTTCAAAATATTGGGGGCGGGGGGAATTATTCCATTACTATTCCAGGGGTTCTCAACCCGTGGGTCGCCAAATTATTTTCCAAAACATAATTTGCAATTCAGTTTGTATTGGGGGGGGGGGGGGGTCGCGAGACATGGCCAAAGCATCCCTGGGGGTCCCCGGCCAAAAAGGTTGAGAACCCCATGTCTATTCCACAATACTGTTTATGTCTGGATAACTAGATAGGAGATGTTTTAGTTAACTTCCATGACAGTGAACTAGGTATCATTTGTTTTGATCATCTCTTATTTAATCTGCATTTACAGACTTGCTGGCTGTAAACTCAGTAAGACAGGTGTTGAAGCTGTGTCTTCAGCTCTCAGCTCTAATCCTTCCCATTTGAGAGAACTGGACCTCAGTGAAAGCGACCTGCAGTACTCAGGACTAGTGGATCTGCTCTGTGCTTCACTGAAGAGCCCACACTGTAGACTGGAAGTTCTAAAGTAAGATACATTTACCACTTTTATTTTGATCACTTCTGTTTTATTATGCAAATCCTAGTTACGTTGCAGCGCACTATGGGAAGGTAATTGCGGGAGTTGACTCCACATGTAGTAACGGATGGGTTATTAGTTATTTTTGCATCTGCCGCTTTAGATGACCTGAGATGACTTGATTGATTGGCATGAAAAAGGGCCTGTCAGCTCAAACACACAATGCAATACTTGTTGTTGCTTACAATCATCAGTAGCAAAGTGAAATACCAACAAAAATAAAACCCTACCATTTCCATTTCCCCCCTCTATTTCTAACTAAAGACAGTTATTTAATGAAAGTCAAGATTATAACGTAAACGTCCTGTATTGGTAGCCTATATTAGCCCAATTCCTGTGTGTGTCGCGTGCCGAGAGAGAGAGAGAGAGAGAGAGAGAGAGACTTTGCACGTCACAGCCTAATTACTAAAGGATTGTGACTGTGGGTCAGACATACAGTCTGACATACAATAGGCTACACGTGTGCACAGTTAATAAACAATGACCTATATGTCCAGAGTTCTTAAATTAACATAGTTGGATTTTAACAGAAAGACAATGCCATAAATCAGTCAAAGTACAGACTCAACAGTAGCACACAGCATGCAAGGCAGCGATGCATGCATGCAAACATGTTCTGCAATGGTGGAAGACGCAATAGTTATAATGATATTAATAATAGCATTAGCAGCTGTTATTTACGCATGTACCAATCATGTGCACACACACGCATGTTTTATCTGCAATGGTGGACAGACGCACACACTGTGCAGACACGTTTATAATGATATTAATAATAGCATTAGCAGCTGTTTACCAATCCTGTGCACACACGCATGTTGTAGTTAACAAATCTATTGTTGTAGATGAGTAAGGGATGTCAGAAAGCCAAGCGTTGTCAGTTTACTCTAACGTCCTGTCTCGCCGCCGTATAGCCTGCATGGCTATTCCTGTGTGTATGTGACTGTGTAGGTGTATGTGAGTGCAACTGAAGTGGAGATTCTTTGTCCCAGGTATGAGGAAAACTCATTTTGAGAAAACGGCCTTTAAAGATTTGTATTGTAAAATTCCAAAACGTTTTATTTGAAGCCACTAATTTGAGACAAAATATCTCATCCAAACCTTGGCAACAACATATAATGCCATATATCAATAGAAAGGTCTGGACCTCGAGCTGACTGTGGTTGGATCCAAATATGGTCACTTCCTTTGTACCAACAACCAATCATGAAAATAGAGAGGGTGGATTTTCACCCAGCAAAACAAGCTGCCATTGGCTAAAATAAACTACTAAAATAAACATCTAAATCTGTATTTTGAACGTTTCTTTTGCTTTAGTTTGAAAAAAAACATGTTTAGGAAGCAAAATAGCACAAAATTGAAAAATCATGATTTCACTTGCCATGTCTCGCCTTAAATGCTTGTTCCAACCCGTCACTTATGTTCTTAGTTGGCCGCTAAAAAAAATAACATCTGAGAGGTTATGATCTTCTTTTTCATAATATTGGGGGAAATCAAACTGACATTCAGTCTTCATAGTCTTTGATATATAAATTGGTATCTTCCTGTCATTCTGTGCTGTCATGGTGTTGTCTATTCCACACTCTGCTGCTCTAAATACTAGATAACTAGATTTGTTCCAGTTAACTTCCATGACAGTGAACTATAGGTATCATTCATTTTGTATTGATAATCTCTTATTTAATCTGCATTTACAGACTTGCTGGCTGTCATCTCCGTAATACAGGTGTTGAAGCTGTGTCTTCAGCTCTCAGCTCTAATCCTTCCCATTTGAGAGAACTGGACCTCAGTAAAAACGACCTGCAGGACTCAGGACTAGTGGAGCTGCTCTGTGCTTCACTGAAGAGCCCACACTGTGGACTGGAAGTTCTAAAGTAAGATACATTTACCACTTTTATTTTGATCACTTCTGTTTTATTATGTACTGTATTATGTGAATATAATATGAATGCTGTGGTGAGAATGTATTAATATGTGTATTAATGGTGAGACATGGTAGGTGAATAGGGAAAAAAAAGTTAACTAATAGCTATCACAATGAAACTTCTCCAGTTGATTAATTATATTAAGACTAAGATTTATTGTATTACAAGTTTTCTGAAATGATATGTTTAAATATGCAAAATATGCATTATATGTGTTAATTTACATACATCCCGGGACGATAAATCTGAAGATCAGATAAAGCCAGGTTCAAAAGTATGGTTTCATTTTGTTGACATATTGGAGACAAAGACAATTATCACTTGTTTAGTATGTACTGTATTATGTTAATATAATATGAATGCTGTGGTGAGAATGTATTAATAAGCTTGATATCATGGTAACCCAAGCCTATGTGTCTGAGTAGACGTTAAAATTACCCCAAACATGTTTCAAAGTGTAAAATCTCTTTAAGGCGAAGGTATCGGCTACTTCATCATATAACAGCGTTTCTCATAACGCGTTGAGGAGTTTGTAGATCTGCTATTTTTGTCTTGCGACCCGCTGTAGCTACGCCACAGTTATCAAGCTTCTTAATAATATTATATTAACACTTTAAGGGCTATAGAATACTATAATCAGACCACCTAGGCTGACGGGATTGATCAATTACCTTTGGAGGCAACGGCCTCGTCACCAGGTCCACTACAAATCCGCTCTTTTATAATGATTAAAAAACGGCGAATTAAACATTTATTAATTCATTCATTAATTTATTTATGTATGTTTTAATCTGGTGTTTCAGACTGGCTAACTGCGGCCTGTCAGAGAGATGCTGTGAAGCTCTGGCCTCAGCTGTAAACTCTAATCCCTCCCTAAGAGAGTTGGACCTGAGCCTCAACGTGGTGAATGATTCAGTTATGGAGAACTACAAGTGAGTAGACTTGGGCTGTGTCCATGTTGGACAGTGAGTAGACTTGGGCTGTGTCCATGTTGGACAGTGAGTAGACTTGGGCTGTGTCCATGTTGGACAGTGAGTAGACTTGGGCTGTGTCCATGTTGGACAGTGAGTAGACTTGGGCTGTGTCCATGTTGGACAGTGAGTAGACTTGGGCTGTGTCCATGTTGGACAGTGAGTAGACTTGGGCTGTGTCCATGTTGGACAGTGAGTAGACTTGGGCTGTGTCCATGTTGGACAGTGAGTAGACTTGGGCTGTGTCCATGTTGGACAGTGAGTAGACTTGGGCTGTGTCCATGTTGGACAGTGAGTAGACTTGGGCTGTGTCCATGTTGGACAGTGCAGTGTTTCCCTTAACAGTGTATCTCTGACACAAAGGGCCCTATCTTGCGTCAGGGGCACTTTCTCCGTAATTTGGGGATTTAGCATTGTGTAAGAGGCGTTCCCCCATTAAATTAGCTATCTTATGAATGTCTAAATCCTTAAAACACCTCCGCTACCCGTTACATTATGCATAGGTGTGGTTTGGGCGTTACGCAACTTAAACCAATCAGTGCCAGGTACCATAATCCATTATACCTGGAGTGAACCTTATGGAAGAGCAACGCGTGCTGCCTTGGAATACATTTAAATTAGATACAGAGGGTTGTTGTGTGTGTTCACATTACGGGTGGTTTGAAGAGACGATTTCCGTTGTCCTAAACCTGTGTGCATGAGATAGCAAATATAGGGAAAGCGCATCAACACGCGTACAGACACACCTCCAGCCGCAAACATGTATAGTGGGTTGTGTGGCCGCAAGATAACGTTTACGCATAGTGGAAGCTCCTAAATGAGTAATTCACGTAAAGTGTTTAATGCTTGCGGGTAAGGCATGGGATACGATACAGCCCAAAGTCACAAATCATGAGAAGAACAACAACACAATGCAGTGCCTCAAAGGTATAAAAGGACAGTGGAGTGCTATAGGGGTTAAGGTGGAGTCTGAGGAGGTGATGAGATCCAAACTGGGCAGCAGTGACTATGTCTGGATGAGCTGCAGGGCCAAGATAATGACAGGAGAAACACTGTAGTGTCAACTAGTGGAGACGTTGTGTTAGACAGTCAGACATTGATGCATTGTTGTTCTACTTCCTACAGAGTGAAACACTGTAGTGTCAGCTAGTGGAGACGTTGTGTTAGACAGTCAGACATTGATGCATTGTTGTTCTACTTCCTACAGAGTGAAACACTGTAGTGTCAGCTAGTGGAGACGTTGTGTTAGACAGTCAGACATTGATGCATTGTTGTTCTACTTCCTACAGAGTGAAACATGGAGGAGAAGATTGGCTTACTAATCCTCAACTGAGTCAACTCATTACAAAACGTGAGTATCTGTGTCTACATTAACATTTATATACTGTTGTATACTCGGTTGATGTTGTCCTGAAAACTCTTGTGCTCTCTACTCTCTGCTCTTGGCCTGGTCCTTAACACATCAAGATGAGGTCATGTGGTCTGACGGAAACAATGGGCCTCATTCACTAACCTGGTCGTAAACAACATGTATTTCGTCTATATTGGCATAAGTTCAGTTCTGACGTGCGATGCATGAAAGGTGGTGCAGAGCCGTGATGTGTGCAGATCACAGGTGGATCTCGTTTTGGTTTGAAAGTCACAAGTGATCTCCCGTGTCGATCATTGGCATGGTTCCACGCTCCATTTAACAACATACAAGACAACCGGAAATATAAATCACACCTGTGTGAACTGAGCGGTGCAACTATAAATTTACTGTTATAGTTACTGTACTGCACTGTGCTCTGTACTGTATTGTAGTGTACTGTGCTCTGTACTGTATTGTAGTGTACTGTGCTCTGTACTGTATTGTAGTGTACTGTGCTCTGTACTGTATTGTAGTGTACTGTGCTCTGTACTGTATTGTAGTGTACTGTGCTCTGTACTGTATTGTAGTGTACTGTGCTCTGTACTGTATTGTAGTGTACTGTGCTCTGTACTGTATTGTAGTGTACTGTGCTCTATGCTGTACTTCTTTTTTTGAATATTTGGGGAAAAAAATAGTTAGTTACAGTGTGTTAGACGACATGTACACAGAGAGACAGACAGGTACACAGAGAGACAGGCAGGTACACAGAGAGACAGACAGGTACACAGAGAGACAGACAGGTACACAGAGACAGACAGGCACACAGAGAGACAGACAGGTACACACAGAGACAGACAGGTACACAGAGAGACAGACGGGTACACAGAGAGACAGACAGGTACACACAGAGACAGACAGGTACACAGAGAGACAGACAGGTACACAGAGAGACAGACATGATTGTTTTGGGGGGTCTCCAGTTCAAATAAAATCACACTGCAGAATGTCTCTGCCCAGGGGTGCAGAGACATTCTGCCCCCTGGTGGAGACTTTAAGACATTCTGCCCCCTGGTCTTCTTTATTACATTTGAATTGTATTGAGTCTTAATTTAGTCGACTAAGACTAGACTAAATAATGTACAAATGACTGAAATAGGACTAAATCTGTATTAACACTGCAGTGAGTTTGTAGATCTTTGTGTGTGTGTGTGTGTGTGTGTGTGTGTGTGTGTGTGTGTGTGTGTGTGTGTGTGTGTGTGTGTGTGTGTGTGTGTGTGTGTGTGTGTGTGTGTGTGTGTGTGTGTGTGTGTGTGTGTGTGTGTGTGTGTGTGTGTGTGTGCGTCAGTCAGTGAATGATGTATTTAATGTTTACTGTGTTGTTTTCTCATCAGATTTCCAGCGTCTCACACTGGACTCAAACACAGCACACTGTGAACTCTCTCTGTCTGAGGACAACAGGAAGGTCACACTGGGGTCACAGAGGTCAGGGGGTCAGCGTCCTCCTGATCACCCAGACAGGTTTGATGGCCATAAACAAGTTCTGAGTTCACAGAGTGTGACTGGACGCTGTTCCTGGGAGGTAGAGTGCAGTGGAGCGGTTGGTATAGCAGTGGCTGACGGAACAATCAGCAGGAAAGGAGATGGTGATGACTGTGTGTTTGGAGGGAATGATAAGTCCTGGAGTCTGATCTGTGATGGTGATGAGTTTTATGTTCCCAATTACTGTGTCAGACACAACGGACCGATGACTTGCCTCCCTCTCATTCCCTCTGAAGGCTCCAAAAGAGTATCAGTGTATGTGGACCGTCCCGCTGGGACTCTGTCCTTCTACACAGGGTGCTCTGACTCACTGAGACACCTGTACACCTTCCAGACCAGGTCCACTGGACCTCTCTATGCTGGGTTTGGGTTGCTGGGTTACTCCTACTCCTCCTCCTCCTCCTCAGCGTGTCTGTGTGAGCAGTAAGTATAATGGACACACACACATTTAATTCCAGACCACGTCCACGTCCACACACACACGTAACACACACACGTAACACACACACACACACACACACACACACACACACACACACACACACACACACACACACACACACACACGCGTACGTAACACACACACACACACACACACACACACACACACACACACACACACACACACACACACACACACACACACACACACACCTCTCTATGCTGGGTTCTGGTTCTGGTCCTCCCTCTGCTCCTCCTCAGCGTGTCTGTGTGAGCAGTAAGTATAATTGATACACATTTAATTGTAGTCCTATTTTAGTCATTTGTACATTATTTAGTCTTAGTCTAGTCTTAGTCTACTAAATTAAGACTCAATACAATTAAAATGTAATAAAGAAGATCGTCACTGTTGGGTGAAGTGTTAGAGTCCAACCACCAGGGGGCAGAATGTCTTAAATTCTCCACAGTGTGATTTAATTTCAACTGAGGACCCCCAAAATAATCATATTTGAACTGAGGACCCCCAAAATAATCATATTTGAATGTATGCTATCATACGCACTTACTTTAACCCATTTTGGGCGGGAACCCATTTTGGTGTTGGCATCATGTCGTGCTTTAGCTATTGAAAAATAGCAGACCTACAAGTTCATAGCGCACCACCGAGTGGCGCGCTACGAGCTTGTAGGTCTGCTGTTTTTGAAAGAGCGAAGAGCAACTGACATAGAAGACATTTTTAGAATCTGATCTCGGATCAGAATGGAAAACTGTCAGGATATAGAAGATATTTTTAGAATCTGATCTCAGGTCAGAATGGAAAACTGTCAGGATATAGAAGATATTTTTAGAATCTGATCTCGGGTCAGAATGGAAAACTGTCAGGATATAGAAGACATTTTTAGAATCTGATCTCAGGTCAGAATGGGTTAATAACAACGCTATCGAATGTACAGAGCACGAGCTGGAACAACATATTATTTTCAGATGGGGGTCGGCGGCCAATTACATATAATTGTTGGGGTCCTTGACATGAAATATTGAGCACCACTGATACAGAAACATGAGGTATTTCAGAAAACTGTCAGAATTTAGAAGACATTTTATAAATTTCGACATCAGGCCTAAATGGGTTAATTTTCTTTAACAAGTTACAAGAGAATGGAGCTTTCCGGGCCATTTGAATCATTATAATTCATCCTCCAATGTTAATCTACAGATTAATGAGAACCTTTGTGAACCTGTACATATTTATTAATGAATTTAATTGAGGAAACCCAAATAATCATATTTGAATTGAGGAACCCCGAAATAATCATGTTTTAACTGGCGACCCCCAAAATAATCATATTTGAACTGGGGACCCCCAAAATAGTCATATTTGAATTGAGGACCCCCAAAGTAATCATAATATGACCCCCCCCCCCCCCACACACACACACACACACAGCATTATGTCACTCAAAGTTAACATTGGAATCTATAATTTTATTGATTGTGTGTGTGTGTGTGTGTGTGTGTGTGTGTGTGTGTGTGTCTCTCTAGACCCTCTAGACTCCATCATTCCAACATGGACATAGTGAGGACAGAACCCTCTAGACTCCATCATTCCAACATGGACATAGTGAGTACAGAACCCTCTAGACTCCATCATTCCAACATGGACATAGTGAGTACAGAACCCTCTAGACTCCATCATTCCAACATGGACACAGTGAGGACAGAACCCTCTAGACTCCATCATTCCAACATGGACACAGTGAGGACAGAACCCTCTAGACCCCATCATTCCAACATGGACACAGTGAGGACAGAACCCTCTAGACTCCATCATTCCAACATGGACACAGTGAAGACAGAACCCTCTAGACTCCATCATTCCAACATGGACATAGTGAGGACAGAACCCTCTAGACTCCATCATTCCAACATGGACACAGTGAGGACAGAACCCTCTAGACTCCATCATTCCAACATGGACATAGTGAGGACAGAACCCTCTAGACTCCATCATTCCAACATGGACACAGTGAAGACAGAACCCTCTAGACTCCATCATTCCAACATGGACATAGTGAGGACAGAACCCTCTAGACTCCATCATTCCAACATGGACATAGTGAGTACAGAACCCTCTAGACTCCATCATTCCAACATGGACACAGTGAGGACAGAACCATCTAGACTCCATCATTCCAACATGGACATAGTGAAGACAGAACCCTCTAGACTCCATCATTCCAACATGGACATAGTGAGGACAGAACCCTCTAGACTCCATCATTCCAACATGGACACAGTGAGGACAGAACCATCTGCTCTGCACAATAATCACAGTGACTGAACATCAGGAAAGACACTGATAGTTTCCTGTCTGCTTTGTTGTGTCTTTCAGAGCCATTTTGAACCCAGTGTGCACGCAGAGCAGTCGACCAATCAGTACAGGTGAGTTATCCTAGTCAACCAATCAGTACAGGTGAGTTATCCTAGTCAACCAATCAGTACAGGTCAGTTATCCTAGTCAACCAATCAGTACAGGTCAGTTATCCTAGTCAACCAATCAGTACAGGTCAGTTATCCTAGTCAACCAATCAGTACAGGTCAGTTATCCTAGTCAACCAATCAGTACAGGTCAGTTATCCTAGTCAACCAATCAGTACAGGTGAGTTATCCTAGTCAACCAATCAGTACAGGTCAGTTATCCTAGTCAACCAATCAGTACAGGTGAGTTATCCTAGTCAACCAATCAGTACAGGTCAGTTATCCTAGTCAACCAATCAGTACAGGTCAGTTATCCTAGTCAACCAATCACTACAGGTCAGTTATCCTAGTCAACCAATCAGTACAGGTCAGTTATCCTAGTCAACCAATCAGTACAGGTCAGTTATCCTAGTCAACCAATCAGTTCAGGTCAGTTATCCTAAACACAGGACAGTCAACCACTGTTGTTTTTGGCAGCAAATTTCTATTTCAGTTTTAGTCACATTTTAGTCACCTGGGATGTCTTAGCGTTAGTCTAGTTTTAGTCGACTAAATGTCATAAGATTTTAGTCGACTGAAGTGTATTTTGAACTTGTGAAATGGGACATTCTGCAACACGAGTGCTTTTACTTTTAGTACTTTAAGTACATTTTTATGCCAATACTTTTGTACTTTCACTCGAGTACATTTTGAATACGGGACTTCTACTTGTAACGGAGTATGTCTACATCGCAGTGTTTATACTTTCACTTAGTACTTGTTTTTCCACCACCGGTCACAGGTTCAAGTTCGCCAGGTCCGGGCTGTTCCAGTGCAGCGAGACAGCGTTGGTGTTTGAAACGACAGGCGAAGGAGAGGTCCTCTACAGGACTGTTCAGTGGGAGGACAGATGGTTCCAGCCAACAGGAAGGACTCCTGCAGGTCCTCTGTTTGACATCCAGTGTCCTCAGAAGTCTGTCTGCCAGCTACACCTGCCACACTGTGACATCACACCTGGTGAGTTATAGCTACACCTGCCACACTGTGACATCACACCTGGTGAGTCACTGTTGAGACTTGGACGGTCAGAGCGGTGAGATTACATACAAAGTCAATGCAAAGACGAGAAGTTGTGCGGACGGGCATGGCGCGAACAAAGCTAACAGCCACCTGGTGTCTATATCTATATCTAGATTTAAATGTTCCAGTTCATAGCCTACTGCAGGCCTGGTTGACTATAGATTTAAATGTTCCAGTTCATAGCCTACTGCAGGCCTGGTTGACTAGAGATCTAAATGTTCCAGTTCATAGCCTGCTGCAGGCCTGGTTGACTATAGATTTAAATGTTCCAGTTCATAGCCTACTGCAGGCCTGCTTGACTAGATTTAGAAGACATTTTGAAGCTCTTAATTGCTACTAAAATGATATATTGTTCATTTGGAGGAATCCATCATATAACAAGTAAGTCAATGAGTGAGAAGCACAGAGTGGAGTGGGTGGGGCTTAGCGGAGGGTGAAGTGGTTTAGACATTGTGTTCAGATTTGGTTTACATGGAGTGGAATCTATAACGTTATGTTATTTCCCCCACAGGTGATCTGTCCGTGGCCCACATCACAGACGAGGGTCTGGAACTCTTAAAACCGCAGAGAGTGACCCAGACTCATGTGGTTGTAAATGTGAACCATCTGTCTCTCTTTGGGATCCTGAAAAGTGTCTTGAGCTACTTTCAACAGAAACGTGCTCAGGTGTTGCTGTTCCGTCAAGAGTCACCGATACGGAGGACGATGAGTGTGTTACTGCTGCCCAGTAATGTGCCTTACAGAGAGGTAAATATATCTGTTAAGTAATGTGTCTTACAGAGAGGTAAATATATCTGTTAAGTAATGTGCCTTACAGAGAGGTAAATATATCTGTTAAGTAATGTGTCTTACAGAGAGGTAAATATATCTGTTAAGTAATGTGCCTTACAGAGAGGTAAATATATCTGTTAAGTAATGTGCCTTACAGAGAGGTAAATATATCTGTTAAGTAATGTGCCTTACAGAGAGGTAAATATATCTGTTAAGTAATGTGTCTTACAGAGAGGTAAATATATCTGTTAAGTAATGTGCCTTACAGAGAGGTAAATATATCTGTTAAGTAATGTGCCTTACGGAGAGGTAAATATATCTGTTAAGTAATGTGCCTTACGGAGAGGTAAATATATCTGTTAAGTAATGTGCCTTACGGAGAGGTAAATATATCTGTTAAGTAATGTGTCTTACGGAGAGGTAAATATATCTGTTAAGTAATGTGTCTTACAGAGAGGTAAATATATCTGTTAAGTAATGTGTCTTACAGAGAGGTAAATATATCTGTTAAGTAATGTGCCTTACGGAGAGGTAAATATATCTGTTAAGTAATGTGTCTTACGGAGAGGTAAATATATCTGTTAAGTAATGTGTCTTACAGAGAGGTAAATATATCTGTTAAGTAATGTGTCTTACAGAGAGGTAAATATATCTGTTAAGTAATGTGTCTTACAGAGAGGTAAATATATCTGTTAAGTCATGTGCCTTACGGAGAGGTAAATATATCTGTTAAGTAATGTGTCTTACAGAGAGGTAAATATATCTGTTAAGTAATGTGTCTTACAGAGAGGTAAATATATCTGTTAAGTAATGTGCCTTACAGAGAGGTAAATATATCTGTTAAGTAATGTGTCTTACAGAGAGGTAAATATATCTGTTAAGTAATGTGTCTTACAGAGAGGTAAATATATCTGTTAAGTAATGTGTCTTACAGAGAGGTAAATATATCTGTTAAGTAATGTGTCTTACAGAGAGGTAAATATATCTGTTAAGTAATGTGTCTTACGGAGAGGTAAATATATCTGTTAAGTAATGTGCCTTACGGAGAGGTAAATATATCTGTTAAGTAATGTGTCTTACAGAGAGGTAAATATATCTGTTAAGTAATGTGTCTTACAGAGAGGTAAATATATCTGTTAAGTAATGTGTCTTACAGAGAGGTAAATATATCTGTTAAGTAATGTGTCTTACAGAGAGGTAAATATATCTGTTAAGTCATGTGCCTTACGGAGAGGTAAATATATCTGTTAAGTAATGTGTCTTACAGAGAGGTAAATATATCTGTTAAGTAATGTGTCTTACAGAGAGGTAAATATATATGTTAAGTAATGTGTCTTACAGAGAGGTAAATATATCTGTTAAGTAATGTGCCTTACAGAGAGGTAAATATTTCTGTTATGTAATGTGCCTTACAGAGAGGTAAATATATCTGTTAAGTAATGTGCCTTACAGAGAGGTAAATATATCTGTTAAGTAATGTGTCTTACAGAGAGGTAAATATATCTGTTAAGTAATGTGTCTTACAGAGAGGTAAATATATCTGTTAAGTAATGTGTCTTACAGAGAGGTAAATATATCTGTTAAGTAATGTGCCTTACAGAGAGGTAAATATATCTGTTAAGTAATGTGTCTTACAGAGAGGTAAATATATCTGTTAAGTAATGTGCCTTACAGAGAGGTAAATATATCTGTTAAGTAATGTGTCTTACAGAGAGGTAAATATTTCTGTTATGTAATGTGCCTTACAGAGAGGTAAATATATCTGTTAAGTAATGTGCCTTACAGAGAGGTAAATATATCTGTTAAGTAATGTGTCTTACAGAGAGGTAAATATATCTGTTAAGTAATGTGCCTTACAGAGAGGTAAATATATCTGTTAAGTAATGTGTCTTACAGAGAGGTAAATATTTCTGTTAAGTAATGTGCCTACGGACCCCCCATTTAATGGCATTTCTAACTCTGGGACCCCCAATTTGCATTGTAAAACCAATGTTAATTTAACACTGAGAGTGCACACATGTGCACAACATTCCATTTGTACACTCTCAGAGTCACAGAGCCAGAAGGGCCCATTTGGTTCCTAACTATCATTTAGCTGGGGACCCCCTGGAACTCCCTCAAGGACCCCTGGGGGTCCTCGGAGCCCACTTTGGGAACCACTGGCTTAGGGGGATCATTTCATTTGGCTCCTGAGAAATGTCAGCTCTGCCTCCATACCTGATACCGGCCACTATGAATGAACCATGTGATCAAACTGTGTTGGTGTCATTATAGGTGAAGGGAGTTCATGAAAACAAGCAACGCATCGAGCCGGTCACCGCCAACTGTGTTCTCATCCCAGACCAACGCTACCGTCTGTCAGTGCTGCAGTGTCCTTCACAGAGAGTACAACCTGAGGTACGTATTAAACCTATGTCGTCTGTTTATTGTATGGTAAAGCAGTGTGAGTCAAGGAAACTGTTATTTTCACTCCTTCGCCACTACTAACATTATTACTAGTATAACCACTACAAAATACATTTATTCTCTCAGGCTTATGGCATGTCGTTTTTGATTGTTGTTGGTACATTTTGTAAAGCGTCCTTGGGTTCATGAAAAGCGCTATATAAATTCAAGCTATTATTATTATTATTATTACTACTCTACTACCAATACTAATATTATTACTGCTGCTACAATCACTACCTAGCAAGCACTACTACCAATACTACCATTAGTATACAACTATAATCACTGCTGTATCACTAAAAAGGTCTCTGTTTTCAGGATGCACCTTATTTTGAAGACTATGGACCAAATTACCATCCAACGTTCGTGGTGTCTATGGATGTCAATGCAGAAAACTTCTCAATGAAATTACTGAGCCCCGACTCTGGCCCTGTCTGGCAGCAACACATTACCCTGGAAGGTAAAGTTATGGACTTTCATTCAGCCTTGGGATGTAGCAAGCCGGTCTCACCCAAATACCGTGAAATGGCACAGATTGGCAATTCAAATATACACACCTGGAAAACCCCCAAATCTGTACATATTACACCGACACTGAAATGCTCCTCATAGGGGCCCCTCCTCATAGGGGCCCCTATCTCCTCATTTACTACTGTAATGGACTGTACACTACCCTTAACTGTTCCTCTATTCACAAACTACAATTAATACAGAATACAGCCGCTAGAATTCTCACCAATACTCCACTGGCTCCATATCGAATCCAGAATCCATTTTAAAATTTAACAACCTATAAAGCACTGAATGGCCTATAGCCCCAGTTTATATCACAGACCTACTGGTGGCAAAACCAAATGTAAGACCCCTCAGGTCCTTTCAGGAGGACCAAGGCCTCCTGAATATTCCGGTGACAAAACTGAAAACCAAGGGGGGGACCGGGCCTTTGCAGTGGTTGCTCCCACATTGTGGAACGCCCTACCCTTATCCCCTCCTCATAGGGGCCCCTCCTCATAGATCTCCTCATAGGGGCCCCTCCTCATAGGGGCCCCTCCTCATAGATCTCCTCATAGGGGCCCCCCTCCGTCAGCCGCCTCTACCCAACCTGAGCCACGAGGGAAACCCATAGAGGTATAGAAGGACGCCACCGAGCATGCTGCAGAGCGCGCCCGTTGTCGCGTGGAACTTTGTGAAGTTCGGTAGAGCCGACAACGAAACGTAAATCATGTCAAACCCGATCTCACTCTCCCTCACGCGGTGAAATAGCATTCTGTCGTGGTCAAAACAGTAGTCGTGTAACATGTAGGGATTGTGGGGGTTTATGTAGGGACATAAACAGTAGTAGTGTAACATGTAAGGATTGTGGGGGTTTATGTATAAAACAGTAGTAGTGTAACATGTAGGGATTGTGGGGGTTTATGTATAAAACAGTAGTAGTGTAACATGTAAGGGTTGTGGGGGTTTATGTATAAAACAGTAGTAGTGTAACATGTAGGGATTGTGGGGGTTTATGTAGGGACTTAAACAGTAGTAGTGTAACATGTAGGGATTGTGGGGGTTTATGTAGGGACTTAAACAGTAGTAGTGTAACATGTAAGGATTGTGGGGGTTTATGTATAAAACAGTAGTAGTGTAACATGTAAGGGTTGTGGGGGTTTATGTATAAAACAGTAGTAGTGTAACATGTAGGGATTGTGGGGGTTTATGTAGGGACTTAAACAGTAGTAGTGTAACATGTAGGGATTGTGGGGGTTTATGTATAAAACAGTAGTAGTGTAACATGTAAGGGTTGTGGGGGTTTATGTATAAAACAGTAGTAGTGTAACATGTAGGGATTGTGGGGGTTTATGTAGGGACTTAAACAGTAGTAGTGTAACATGTAGGGATTGTGGGGGTTTATGTATAAAACAGTAGTAGTGTAACATGTAAGGATTGTGGGGGTTTATGTATAAAACAGTAGTAGTGTAACATGTAGGGATTGTGGGGGTTTATGTAGGGACTTAAACAGTAGTAGTGTAACATGTAGGGGTTGTGGGGGTTTATGTATAAAACAGTAGTAGTGTAACATGTAAGGATTGTGGGGGTTTATGTATAAAACGGTAGTAGTGTAACATGTAGGGATTGTGGGGGTTTATGTAGGGACTTAAACAGTAGTAGTGTAACATGTAGGGGTTGTGGGGGTTTATGTATAAAACAGTAGTAGTGTAACATGTAGGGATTGTGGGGGTTTATGTATAAAACAGTAGTAGTGTAACATGTAAGGATTGTGGGGGTTTATGTATAAAACAGTAGTAGTGTAACATGTAAGGATTGTGGGGGTTTATGTATAAAACAGTAGTAGTGTAACATGTAGGGGTTGTGGGGGTTTATGTATAAAACAGTAGTAGTGTAACATGTAGGGATTGTGGGGGTTTATGTATAAAACAGTAGTAGTGTAACATGTAGGGATTGTGGGGGTTTATGTATAAAACAGTAGTAGTGTAACATGTAGGGATTGTGGGGGTTTATGTATAAAACAGTAGTAGTGTAACATGTAGGGATTGTGGGGGTTTATGTATAAAACAGTAGTAGTGTAACATGTAGGGATTGTGGGGGTTTATGTAGGGACTTAAACAGTAGTAGTGTAACATGTAGGGATTGTGGGGGTTTATGTATAAAACAGTAGTAGTGTAACATGTAGGGATTGTGGGGGTTTATGTATAAAACAGTAGTAGTGTAACATGTAGGGATTGTGGGGGTTTATGTATAAAACAGTAGTAGTGTAACATGTAGGGATTGTGGGGGTTTATGTAGGGACTTAAACAGTAGTAGTGTAACATGTAAGGATTGTGGGGGTTTATGTAGGGACTTGCCAGTCCGTGCTATTTCACCGTGGTGAGATGGGCCCTTTCTGTTCATAATTTGAACATTTTTATTTCTTGCAGCACAATCTACAGGAGCGGCTGCTTCCATACCAGCACAATCTACAGGAGCGGCTGCTTCCATACCAGGTGAGTCTCTAGCTTGTAGATCTGTTGTTACTTCCATACCAGGTGAGTCTCTATAGCTTGTAGATCTGTTGTTACTTCCATACCAGGTGAGTCTCTAGCTTGTAGATCTGTTGTTACTTCCATACCAGGTGAGTCTCTATAGCTTGTAGATCTGTTGTTACTTTGGATGTTTTAGCGTGACGCTGTAGTGAGGTCAAGTAGGACGTTAATTCATGAACAAACACGTTTAAATAAGGAGATAAGAGATTTCTGCAGCAACGATCTATAACGATATCTATAACACACACACACAGTGTGTGTGTTATATATATATATATATATATATATATATATATATATATAACGCACACACACACACATGTATATATATATATATATATATATATATATATATACTACCAGCACAAACTGTATCACTTTACTGCAATTTTTAGAATAAGAATTGTTAGCTCCTATATGGCAATTTCCATTTTAAAACAATGTCAAATGAAAACCAACAACTCAACGTTCAATCCTCCTTAACTTCAGCGAAACACTTTGTGGACCAACATCTGTGTTCCCTGGTGAGGAATGTGAGGAACGTGGGTCCCATCCTAGATGTGCTCATTCAGGAGGACATCATAAACAATGAGGGCTACAGCAATGTGATGTCCAAGCCCACCACTCAGGACAAGATGAGGGCGATCTATGCTCTCCTGACCTCCAGCAGAGGCAGAGACACTTTGTACAAAGCTCTCCAGGAACACGAGCCTTCTCTCCTTGAAGATCTGTAAGTCATTTGCATTTAATTAAGCCATTTTGGGGCGGGAACCCCTGTTGTTTTAAAGCATTATGTTATATTTTAGCTGTTGAAAAATGGCAGATCTACAAGCTACGAAAAATCGTGAGAATGTGCCTCGAATCTTTGAATATATATTATTACAGAGTGAACATTTTAACTTCTGGGGAGGTCCCTGGAACAACATATTATTTTCAGATGGGGGTCGGTGGCCAATTGCATATAACGTTGGGGTCCTTGACATGAAATATTGAGCACCACTGATACAGAAACATATAGGTATTTCAGAAAACTGTCAGAATTTAGAAGACATTTTATAAATTTCGACGTCAGGCCTAAATGGGTTAAGTTTTCTTTTTTTTACAAGTTACAAGAGAATGGAGCTTTTCGGGCCGTGTTATTTGAATCATTATAATTCATCCTCTTGATTCCCAAGAGCCCCACACTTTCATTCCAATGTTAATCTACAGATTAATGAGAACCTTTGTGAACCTGTACATATTTATTAATGTACGATCAGCCCTTAAAACAAGGCTCCAGACTTCCCAAAACAAACTGGTCAGGCTACTACTTGGCCTCACTACCCGAACCCACCTCACCCCTGCCCACTTTGACAGGCTGGAATGGTTTAGGGTTGACGACAGAGTACAACATCTTGCAATGGGTCTGGTCCACAAGATTCACTACACCACTAAGATACCCATGTACCTGTCTAGATACTTCACTAAGATACCCATGTACCTGTCTAAATACTTCCTTAATGTCAATGAAGTCCACACCCACAACACCAGAGGGAGTTCAACAAACCATGTGCAACCCAGATTCGGCACAAACAAGGGAGCAAATTAATATCGTTCCTATGCCACCAAAATGTGGGACGCCCTACCAACAGTCATTAAGACATGCGAATCCCTTGACTCCTTCAAAACTGCCCTCAAAGGGCACCTACGGACGGCTGCAATTTGAAACTGGCCCCCGTAAAATCTGAATGTGTGTTTCTGCACAGATATGGTTATTCACAGCAGCGGTGTTGTTCTTCTTCTCCTGTTAGGAAGTAAGTGATGCTGTTGATGGACCAGGAGTGCTGTGCTTCCCTGCATGGCCACCAGATGTCCCCCTTCGTCGGGGAGACAACGCACATTGTGATTGGCCGGAATGAGATGGTGTACAGTATGACGATGAGAGCGCCCCTCACTTCACACAGGTGTGATTTTTATTGCTCTGTAAAGCTCTTTGAGCTGAACTTCATGTCATGAAAAGTGCTGTACAAATACATGTATGTAAATGTAATGTAATAATTAATAATTATTAAATATCACTGTCGGATGCATTCATGGATGTTTGATTTGTGGCATTTCACACAAACTGTAACTCACAATAATGCCAAATAAAGTGATTTTACAGGACTGGACTTGGACTAGACTAGAAGTTAATGGTGTGCATTGTGTAACGATATGAACAAATCATATTTATTTATGGATGAGTTGTGTATCGATCTGTGTTGTTCAATTCATGGGTTAATTAGTCATGTTTGGACTACATACGCCCTTAAGACATGCAAATCCCTTGACTCCTTCAAAACCGCTCTCAAAGTCCTCTTAGTGTGTAGCTTCAGGGTAGAGTCTCTCAGTGGACGACCCCGGCTTCAGGGTAGGGTCTCTCAGTGGACGACCCCAGCTTCAGGGTAGGGTCTCTCAGTGGACGACCCCAGCTTCAGGGTAGGGTCTCTCAGTGGACGACCCCAGCTTCAGGGTAGGGTCGCTCAGTGGACGACCCCAGCTTCAGGGTAGGGTCTCTCAGTGGACGACCCCAGCTTCAGGGTAGGGTCTCTCAGTGGACGACCCCAGCTTCAGGGTAGGGTCGCTCAGTGGACGACCCCAGCTTCAGGGTAGGGTCTCTCAGTGGACGACCCCAGCTTCAGGGTAGGGTCGCTCAGTGTACGACCCCAGCAGCCCACTGGGATTTTCGAACGACAACGCACCGAGTGCACTGAATAAACGAACGACAAGAGAGCACACCGGTGCGTTCAGGGCGCATTTCCGAACGCACCCTAGGTTTCAACACCCCCTGCACTGCATTCTGGGTAATGTTACATGTTTTTTCATGGCACCCTAT